>NC_079147.1:12080235-12156682 GCF_945859685.1 Eupeodes corollae | reverse complement strand
TTGGTCAAAACGTCACCATCGAAAGACGTAACTCAAGTCAAGGACTTCGTCTACCTAAGCTCCGCTGTAAACGCAGAAAACAACACCAGCGCTGAGATCAAACGCAGAATTACTCTTGCTAACCGCTGTTCCTTTGGACTAAGAAAGCAATTGAGTGGTAAAGTCCTATCTCGAGGAACCAAAGTGTTGCTATACAAGACCCTTATCATCCCTGGCCTGCTATACGGTGCAGAAGCATCGACAATGACAAAAGCGGATGAAAGCACGTTGGGTCGTTCCGAGAGATCTACGGTCCCGTATGCATCGAAGGACAGTGGAGGAGAAGACGGAATGACGAGATGTACGGGCAATACAACGACGAAGATTTAGCCAGAAGGGTAAAAGTTCAACAACTATGATGGCTGGGTCACGTAGAGCGCATGGAAACCAATGCTCCGGACCGGAAAGTCTTCGAATCCAAAGCCACTGGATAGCGCAGTAGAGGAAGACCGCTGATCAGGTGGCACGCACAAGCGGAAGGTGACCTTACCTAACTTGGAGCGCGAAGCTGGAGACATCTAGTTAGGGATCGAGCTAGATGGAGAAGTTTGTTGGGTGAGGCCCTAGTTCACACAGGACTGTAGCACCACCTTAAGTCATTAAGTAAGTGTTTGAAATCAGATAAAAGGACTTTTTGATTGGTAAGGAGCTTAGTACGAGTATTAATTTAAAAGAATCAAGAACTATGGGTAGATATAAGTTAATGTAAATAGGCTAAATTCGAGATAACCGGTATTCAGTTTTATGGCCATCAAAACGAGAAGAAGTTAAAATGTTGTACACAACTACCTCAAGGACCCAGAGAGGTATAGAAAAAAAACAAAAGGAAAGTAATAAAAAAGTCAAATAATTTCAGAAAAAACGGCTGATTTTTTTTTTTTTTTTTATAATAAGCGCACACTCAAGGGGATATATTACCCTTATTATGTAGACACAGTGTGAGCACTAGGAAAGGGAGAGAGGGGTTGAAAGGAGATGTCGGTGCACATTGGTTTTGAATTCCTGAATATTGCAATAGCTGGGAAAGACAGAGTGTGGCAAGGCATTCCACATTCGCATAGTACAGCTAAAGAACGAATCTCTGTTCTTGACAGTTCGACCGAAGATGGACTCGAGGGTATATTGATGAGCATTACTAAAAGCGCGAGTATTACGGTTGAACTGTTTAAGGGGAGGAATGAAGCAAGCTATTTTTCTAGAGCATAAACCATTAAAAAAACGGTAAAAGAGGGTGAGACAAGAAACATTTCGACGATGTTCAAGTGACGTAAATGATCTTATGATGGTAATATCACCAATCAATCTAAATCCTCTACGTTCAATACTATCCAAGAGGTTTAAGTAAGTTGCAGGAGCACCAGCCCAGATATGGGAGTTATACTCAAGCTTTGGACGTATATAAGTCTTGTAAATAACAGCCAGATCAGAGGGGGAGAAAAACGTCTTACATCGCGTTAGAAAACCCAAACATCTTGCGGCATTTTTTGGCGACATCGCGTATGTGATCGTTCCACAAGAGGTGGTTGGTGATACACATACCAAGAATATGCAGATGCTCAGTTTCTTCGATACAAGTGCCATTTATGGATAATGGAAGGGGGGGGGGGTATATTTCGCTTTAAACGATACAAGACAGCATTGCGTTTTTCGAAGCATTAAATTCCACGCGGTTTTTTTATTCCCCATTGTACAATGCTGTTTAGGTCGGAATTTAATGAGCTAATCATATTTTGCCGTTGCAGTTCCACATCCGAAGAAGAGGGGTGTGAATCTGAAAACGAATATGAAAAGCTAAGAGTACTATCGTCAGCGAAACAATGTATTGGATAAGATGTTGCAGACAGGAGATCATTAATAAAAATGAGAAAGAGTGTTGGAGATAGAACAGAGCCCTGGGGCACACCAGCATTTATTTTGTGGTTTTCAGACTTGAATCCATCCAATACAACTTGTATTGAACGATTCGAAAGGTAATTACTAATCCAATGAAGGAGAGATTCATGCAAACCGAAAGCACGCATTTTTGATAAGAGAGCCTGATGCCAAACCCTATCAAATGCTTTTGAAATATCAAGTGCAATAATCTTACTTTCTCCAAAGCTATGTAAAGATTTGTTCCACTGTTTGGTGAGATGAACCATGAGATCACCAGCGGACCTATTGCTACGAAAGCCATACTGTTGGTCATTAAGAAGCTTCCGTTCTTCAAGATATTGCTTGAGCTGATAATTAATCAGCGTTTCCATGACCTTGGAAATAAGGGACGTAAGTGCAATCGGTCGATAATTAGACGGTGAGGAAGATTCGCCTTTTTTGGGAATAGGCTGGACAAATGCGGTTTTCCATCCGCTCGGAACGAGACCTGAGCCGTAGGACAGATGAAAAAGATGATTGTGAGAGCTACATCAAATTTAAGACTTTTCATTAGTAAATTCAAGGCATGAGCTAGGTAAATGCTAGTAGATCGATTAGTGCTCGGGTGATACAGATGGCAAACCATATAAGACACCAAAAATTGAAGAAAATACCACCATGTAATGCTGCACGCAAGAGCCAACATCTTAATAATGCAATAAATCACCGTAGTTGCGAAATTCAGCTTGGCATACCGTCATCTTTTCCGATGAAAACAAAATTTATTTGGACGGGCCTGTTTGATATATATATATAGCTGCTATTTCCATGATTTAATAAAGGAATAATTCTATCTTTAAAAAATTCACAGTAAAAGAGATGTTGTAATGTTATGGGGAGCAATCACCTATTACTTATTTATTTATTTATTTATTCATCTACGGATATAAATCTTACAGATTACTGACTATTTTGACATCAAAATATAATTAAATACTTAAAGCTAATTTTTAATATGCTTTGCAATTGGATTTCAAATTCACATCTGTTTGTTTTTTAGAAAGATCGAGTTCATTACATATAGTGTTGAAAAATTGTATGCATCTACAAAATGTTTCCTTGCAACCATAATTACATCTATGTTTAGGATTGTTAAAGAAACGACGAAGACGCAAACTTCTTTCCGGAATATAGATTTCAAAATTATAAATGATTTGTGGGCACTTGATACGGTATGAAATAACATCATTGACAAACAGTACACATTGAACAGAACGCCTTTTTTGTAAAGAATCAAGTCCAATCAAAGCACATCTTGACGGATATGAAGGAGTATCAATTCTCCATTTCAGTTGCCTAACAACAAATCTTGTGAAAGCCTTTTGAACTCTTTCAATACGAGTTATGCCAAAGGAAGTAGAAGGACACCAAACAATTGAACAGTGCTCAAGGATCGGACGAACTAATGACATGTACACTGATTTCAGAGCTTAAGGGTTAGAAAACTCGTTGCAGTTTCGCTTGCCGAAACCAAGGATTGAATTAGCCCTTGCAATTACATAATCTATATGTAACGAAAAAGACAACTTTGGATCAAAAATGACTCCAAGATCACGAATCTCAGATTTGCGATCAGGAATCTGGTTGAACATATTATGGTAGTTGTGAATCATGGGAACTAAAATACGATGTGCCGTAAACACATTAAACTTTGTGATATTCAATGGAAGGATATTCCTATCACACCAATCAGATAAAACATTCAAATCGGTTTGAAGATTTTCCTGATCAATTCTGTTTTTGATACAAAGAAAAATTTTCATGTCATCAAACAAGATGCAATTTTAAGAAGAGAGGGAATATCATTAACAAATATATTGAAGAGAAGTGGTCCCAGATGGCTACCTTGAGGAACTCCTGATGAAGCTTGTATGATATTAGAGAAGAATTTTACCAATTTCACACATTGTGTTCTTTTATAAAGGTAGCTAAATATCCATTTCAGAAGCAACCCGTGAATGCCAAAAGCTCGAAGTTTAGCTAGAAGAATTTCATGACAAATAGAATCAAATGCTTTTATAAAGTCTGTGTAGATAGTATCTACCTGATAACCAGATTATAATGAACTGACGACATATTTACACATGAGATTTGTTGAAGTAGACTTGCCTGACATAAACCCATGTTGTTCAACGCAAAAATGCTCTTTTATACTAAAATACAAACGATCTTTTACTATAAGCTCAAATAATTTAGGTATTGCAGAGAGGTTAGTTATAGCGCGGTAATTTGTTACAAGATTTTTTGGACCAGCTTTGTAAATAGGACTTATGTATGAGACCTTCCACTCATCAAGAAATACGCCAGTAAAGAGAGATTTATTAAAAATTATTAGTAGTGGGAACACGAATGTGAATTGACATTGCTTCAGAACCAGAGATGGAATTCCATCTGGGCCAGGATTTGAGCTAGATTTTAATTTTGAGATACCATTAAGAATTTCTGAATCAAAGAGATGAAGTTTTGAGATATTAGCATTATTAATGCATACATTTTCTGTTTGACTAAGCTTTATTTCGTTATGTTGAACATAAACCGACTTAAAAAATTTTGAGAAAAGTTCACATGAACTCTCTAAATCTGAAGAAATACTACCATCATATTCCATATTTTCTTGGAGAACTAAAGAACGTTTCTTTCCATATAAGAAAGTCCACAAGGCTTTGGAATCCGAAGAAAAACGGCTTTGGATGTTCAATATGTATTGCTTGTGCAAATACTTGTTTAGAAAATCATATTCTTTACGAAATCGGCAGAAAAGCTTCTGTCAGCTTCGGGATTTAATTTTCTAAATTTGTTAAGAGCTTTATTCTTAACATTTTTTAAATTAATTAATCGTTTATTAAACCAAGGTGTTTTAAATTATTTCAAACATTTCCTTTTTGGAATATATTGTCTTAAGACAACCGAAAAAATATCTATAAACTTTTCAAACGCACCTTGAAGTGATAAACCGGAAAGATCATGCGTCCAGTCAATGGACTGAAGGTAATTGTTTAGTCCAACGAAATCTCCTTTGTTGAAATCAAAAAAAACATCATTATACAAAAGTACAGAGTTTTTAACACAGTTTTCAAATTTTAAAATAGAACATATTGCAATATGCAACATTTCAATATTAATATTATCTACAAAAACTAAATCTAACAAGCTGGATTTTCAAAGCACTTTTTTGCAATCACATATTTTTTTGGACAACGATGGAATTTCCAACAGGATAATGCACCAATATAAACCGCACGGACAACAAAAGCCTGGGTTAAATGGCAAATTATGAATCAATTACTATGACCTCCCCTTTCTCCTGACTTGTAGATCATTTAAAACTTGTGGGGATGGGTTTCAAGAAAAGTCCACGAAGGAGGACGACATGATTAAAAAACCGAAGAGATTATTAAAGCTATATAACCGTCCTGGGCCCAAATTTCGCTTAATAATCTGATAGCACTCCTTGAATCCATACACCAGAGGTTACTTAAAGTAATTCAGAAATCAGGAGGCAGCACACAAAAAAACAAGTAATTTAAATGACTTTCGGCAATAAAACTTTTACTGATCAACTTACTTCAACATATTTTTTGCAAATTAAACTAAATGCACACCTCAAAAAAATTAAAATTTTGAAAAATACCTTCGAATAAAAAACGAAAAATCTGGGGTGCAACCAACACTGATAACTTCTCATCATGCCTGTCAAAGGTTTGTAGGTTTTCGTGTTTTGTTAAAAAAGTTGTCAGTTGAATTATTCTAAAAAATTAAAAATAACCAGCAATATTTTGCATATGATGAAATGGTTTGATTTCAAAATCAATTTTTGTTACCTAGATTTTTATTCGAAAACAAATTCTTCCCAAATTTATAAGCATTTTTTAAAAAACGTTTGAAAAACGAACTGTTTGATTTTTATAAAAAAAAAATTACGGAATGTTGAAAACAATATTTTCAGTGAGATAAAATAAGTTTGAAGAAAAAATTTTAAATTTTTGAACAGATATTTGAGTCGAAAGTATATTTTTTCTAGCATTGTTAACTTCCCATTGGAAGTTATTGTAATGGGTCCAATTTCTCGAATTGAAAAGTTTGACATTTCTCCAAGTTTCAAGGTCCCTAGAGTCGAAATAAAAGATTGTTGGAAATACGTCTGTGCGTGCGTGTGAACGTACGTTCGTAATTTCGTGACGTTTTCTTCGTCGTCCAAAGCTCAACAACTATAAGTAACTTCGACTTTAATTTTGTAATACCGAAAATAATGCAGAAAGATGCAGGAAGGACTCTCAAGAAAATTGTGTTTTTTGTTTTGCTATAGGAGTTTAAAAAAAAGTGAACCTTTTGGTAAACCATAAATATCTCACGAACAAAAAATATTGTGTTCAACATAAATTCAAAATTTAAGAAAAATCGAATTAAAAGTTTGTTTCAAAAAATAAAAACCTGCACAAAATTAATAAAAAGTGGTAAAACGAGATTTTCGACTCATATATTTTTTTAAAAATTGAAAATATTAGCTTTCAACTAATTTTATCTTATCAAAAATATTGTTTTTAACATTTGGAAAAATTTTGAAAAAAAATTAATTGACAATTTTTTAACAAAAAATAAATACCTACATGAATAGAAGTTCATAAAAATTTATTTTCGACCCAAATATCTTCTCAAAAATTTAAGATATAGGGTTCAAATTAATTTTATTTAAAAAAAAATACTGCGCAAAATTATTAAAAATTGATAACGGCTTTGATGTTCTTCTTGGGAATAATAGAAATATTGGCTTCAAATTATTTTCATTCATCCAATTTGTATTTTTTGTATATTAGAAATAAAAACTTTTAAGAAATTCTACTAAAATTTTTAAAAATTGGTTTTCGAATAAAAAGTTCGGTTACCAAAATGATTTTGAAATCATACTCTTACATTATATGCATAATGTTGCTTATAATTTTGAAATTTTAGAGAATAATCTAACTGATAACTTTTTTAACCCAACACGGAAACTGACAAACTTTTTAAGCAAGACAAATTGACTGAAGGGATGGGAAGTTATCAGTGTGGGTAGCATCCCAGCCTCTTTTTTCTATATGCTTTTATTGTTTGTACAAAAAATTATTAATTCAATTTTTCTCACAATTTTATCAAATGTTAAAAACAATTATTCTTTAAAAAAATTTGTTTGGAGCCTTAATTTTTACCAACTTTTTGTAATGTTTTTCTTAAATTCTTATTTTTTGTTAAACAAATCTATCAGTCAAATTTTTCTCAACATTTAATTGAATGTTGAAAACAATAATTTCTTATAGGATTAAATTAATTTGAAGACAATATTTCACATATTGTTGCCGTAAATTTTACCACAACAAGTTTCACCTCCCTTGTTGCTAACCATCCTTAACGAATTCTTACTGCGACCCCAACATTATAGAAGAGTTTAGTAGAAACCTGGACCATCAGCCAGTGACCTGCTCTCCTAGAATTTTGGGAAAGCAAATTTAACAGGTCTCACCAAACTATGCGAAAGGATTCCACACCAATGAACTGTGCGACGGTTGGCCCACGTATTGGTTGAATAAGATCATCGAGGCATGAAGACGATACTCATGCCCAACAATGTGTGCAGGAATGTCACACCATCTGTAACTTAGTATGGCCGAGAGCCCATCATAAAGTATTAACGATGGAAAATCACTCCAAGAATATTTTAATAATTTTCACTTTAATTATAGGCTTGGCTATCGACTTTCTTCAACACGACATAAGTAGTTTTTCCTCAACCAAAATCTAGCACGTGTAGGTACCTACTCGGTAATGCGAGGAATTCCACACTATTTTCTAGAAAGTCTTGGCTGGAATGGGTTCGAAAGTGAAGAGCTGAACTCACTCACAGGCCTACGGGGTGATCGCACCTCTTTAAAGAGATCGCGTGCGATGAAAGATACCTTGCTTCTCGGTCGCACACCCCAATCTTATGGATAGAGGAAGTTGCAAGACCGAGACAGATCGATCACCACGCAAAAGATCCTAGAGGATTGCCTGAGGGCAAGTAGCTGGAAGGGTCAAGCTCGCCATGATGATGGCCACTTTTTGGATTGCCCCCAAAGCGATTAGAAGATTAATGAAAATTGTGTGAATGATTTTAATTTTTAAAAAAGACGTAATTTTTGTACGATAGTTTTTTTTTTAAGTTTTAGTAAATTGAAGATTTTGTTCTGCTGTGAGGAAATTTGTTGAGGAAGGACTACGGTAGCTGTTAGAGAAAGTCAAAAAGAAGCTAATTATAGTATTTTCCTTTGTTTCTTAGAATATTGCTTTTCTTCTAGTGTCCTTATAACCTTCGCGTTTAACAGTTTGATTTTTTTTTGTCTTTTGTCGAAAATTTTCTTGGAGTGATTTTTCTGGGTTGTGTTTTTTTCCAATTTGTTTAACAATTAATAATTTGCATACTTGAGGTTCTTCATACATTTATTACCAAGATTTGACCTTCTGCCAATCTCAAAATCTCTATTTGTAATTTCGTTGTTATAAGAGATCCTGGTTCTTAATCCCGGCTTCGGCCAAGGTTTTCCAGGCAATAAAAGATACAATTTTAATATCCGATCTGGAAAATTAAACCACTCTTTTATTTCGTTACTCTGTTTGAAGACTAATTTTTCAGCTTCTGGTTTTGGTAAACTGCCAGTAAAAAGTTTCCTGGAGCCCACTCTAATCAATACGACTTGGAGAAATTCACTTCGTCGTATTTCGATATCATTTTGATATCAATTTCATTTCAATTTTATTGATCACTGAATAATGTATATTCTTCAGTACATTGGAAGACCGCTGTGGTTCAACCTCTCCCAAAAATGGGAAAGGACAACTCCAACCCGTCCAATCTTCGATCGATAAGTCTTCTTCCGAGTATCAGCAATTTTTTCGAAAAGGCAATTAATAGGGCTCTGACTAAGTGGACTGCGGACAACAAAATAATTCCGGATAAACAGTTCGGGTTCAAGACGGGTCATGACACAATTCATGCTGCGTCTAAACTCGTTTCTGATATCCAATGGAATAAATCAAAACAACAATGCACATGTGCTGTTCTGTTCTGGTTGTTTTGGTAAAGGGCTTTGACACCTCATGGTTAGAGGGTCTTTACCTAAAACTGAGCAGGATTGGCATTAGTAAGCCATTGTTGTAAATGTTTTATGATATGCTTAACGGTAGAAAGTTTGTTGTCAAAAGTGGCAATGTAACTTCTACCACAACATTCTCAATTAAAAATGGTCTTCAACAGGGAGCGGTAAATTCGGCTATTCTCTTCAGCATTTACACCAGCGATCTGATATAGTCTTACAAAGGCAATTGCGTAAGCCGACGATCTAATTGCGTACAGAACGGCCCGAAAGGTTGAGGTTATTAGAATTCTCTTGCAGCGTGATTTCGACAAGATTCAGCGATATTGCGACGACTGGAAACTGAAAATAAATGTCCAGAAGTCAGAGACAATTCTGTTCCGGACTCCGTTGGCTAGGGCTACAAGGGATATGTGCAAGAATTGGATATCGTTGAGCTTCATGGGCAGCTTTATATTTCGACAGACATATAAATGCTGCTCTGACCAGGGCCAGAGGAACCTTCGCCCTGACGAAGTCGGCTTAGCCCCAGAGTGAAGGTAATTTGCTACATGGCCCTCATACGACCAATGATCGTTTATGGTTGTCCTGTGTGGTTCAACGTTGCCTCTTCCCAGATGGAGAAGTTTCGGGTGTTCGAGCGGCAGTGTTTACGATGCTGTACCGGCTTATATCGACCAGCCGAATCTTCTTATGTGCATTACTATTCCAACGAGGTCCTATACAACGGGGCTCGAATCAACAGAATTCACAATTTCGTGATAAAACTCGTTCGTGGTCACATTGCAAGAGCTATGTCTTCGACCAACAATTTAATTTTCGGGGCGTTCTATCCGAACGACGAGTATTTTGAAAGTGCACGCTTGAGCGGGTTCATTCCACCAGAGGCATTCCTCTTTTTAGACAAATGCGGTCTAAAACAGATTGGCAGTTCCGATAATCTACCACGTCAGACTAAGAACCGTAGATAGGCGACTCCCGTACAATCGGGACGTCATGGCACAAGGCGGAGCAGAGCTCCTTCTGTTCAGTAGGGCTGTGTCAGAGCGCGACCGAACTGATAGGGTGAAGCAGGAGAACCAGTTCTGGTGGCTTCAATCGGCACTTAATAGTGGGTAGTCGGGATTGGCTTTTAAGCCTTGGCCGGCTTACATACTTGTTTATAGTTTTAGGGTTTAGTTTTAAGTAGAATAGGCATGGTGGCATAAAAGGAAATGAAAAAAAAATACAAAAAAAAAATTTAAAAAAGACAACAAAATATGAAAAACAAAAATGTTAGATAGATAGATTTGCTGCTGTGGTTGTTCTAGTTTTAAGTAGTTTACAGGTAGAATAGGTAGTTTAAGTTAGCTTTAATTTTTATATTAAGAACCTTATTTTAAGTATATTTAAGTAAAAATAAAAAAGGATATTAGTTTTTTCCAAATTTTCTAATAAATACAAAATAAATAAAATTGAATTTAAGTTAAAATAGATCTTAAGGCCGAAAGGCATTAGTAGTTAGTGTTATAGTTTAACCTAAAGTGTCCGTATGGGACCATTAAGTTAGTTGTAAGTTATGGATAATTAGGCTAGTTTTATGAATTTTTGTCTAGCTTTAAGATAGGTTTAAAATTGAATTAATAAAAATTAATTAAAAAAAAAAACTTCGGTTCCTATCGATCACCGAAATCAAGCATCAGTGAACGTGGTTGGTAGTAATATGGGGGACCGTCTGGAAACCTACCGCGTGCTGTTGTCATGTGTTCTTTCTGTCTGTTCTTCTTTCTGTTCTGTCCTCATGTCTTGTATTAATGTCTTTTGTTGTTGTCACCTTACAAAGTCTAGTCGCTCAAGGTGCTGTGTTCTCTACCCTGTACATTTATGTGCTGAGTAGTGTGTAATGTAATGTAATGTAATGTAATGGTCCGATTACAATAAATATCCTATCCATGTGTTCTTTAGGGCCCAGGTTTATAGTTCTTCATAGATTAATTCCCTTGCGTTCTACGCGAATGTGGACTGCTTCATCAAACTTTGTTTTGAATTCCTAAATACTCCAATAATCTGCATGATGGTGGCCCTGATAAGGCAATAACACACTTTGGGTTTTTAAGTAAGTGTCGCAAACTAAGGTTAAAATGACAAAAACATAAAAATATTGTATTCATTTTTTTTATAAAGTACGTATACGCCACAGTAAACCAACCCCATTGTCGTCAACACTAAGAGCACATTATCATAGTGAAAGTACAATGCTTCAAAATTATGTTTTACATTTTCATTACATGAACTTTTTTGTACATTTTTTAAGTGCTTAAAAGAACAATAAATACATTTTTCGAAACACTAAATAAATGTTTCTGTGTCAAATGAAAATTCAACTTTTCGTTCAAAAACTCAAGTTTGCACTCTTGCACCGCACCACCTGGGCAGGTGGTCGTTGTCGTTGGTTCGTTGGCCATAACTCATGAAATGGCTGAAGTATAGTAATGTCACCATTAAACGTGTGACTAATTTCAAGGATCATTTGAGTGCAATCGGATGTCATATAAGGGAATGTTCACATTCACATTCACATCATCATCTCTTCTATGATGTTGATGGCCATTGAAGAAGCAAGAAATGAACGATGAAATTGAACTCATCCGGATGTCCTTTCCCTTTGCAGTAATAGTGGGTGTGTAGTTTGCCCATATAAGCGATATTAAATTATTCCCTCGCTCGGATATGAGGCAACTGAATCACTCACATAGCATAAACTATGAAAAGACTGAGACAGAACTCTGTTGTCGTCGAAGTAGTCGTTGGTTGCTACAGTCTTCGTTATTTCGGAAAGGTCAGTTTCAGTTGAGTAGTTGTAAATATTGCAAAGATGAAGTACAAGTAGCAGTAGCATCGAATCGATGTACCCACTGCCCATTCCTCCTTTCTCTTCAACATTATCCTCTTAATGTCCTTGGAATGTTACTTTGCTCTGCTTTTCTCGACGAACGAAACGAAAGGATGCAATAAATTCTTCTTGCACAAAACTCCAGAGTCTTTCCGTGTAACAAGTCATTTGCTGATATGTTCTTGTGTGGCTGGATGAGCATTAGTTAGAGACGAAGGGGGAGTGATGGGTTTAGTTTGCGTCATTCGCTGTTCAACTGCACTTAGTCCCCCAAACAATGAGAGATGGTCCTTAATAAGAAGTGTTTACATGTTACACAAAAGCGGTACAAAAGCGAAGAGGGAGGAGGTGATCGAGGGCGGTGGTGGTGTCGGTGGCATTAAACGGCGGCGTGGTGGTAGCGGAATGTGTTGGTTATTCGTTGGTCGATTGTATGTGTGGAGGAAACAAATATTTACCAAACATAAAACAATTTGCTTTCTCACACGCTATCCTTTCCAGGACCAGTACCATCAGGACCCGCACGGGCTAGGCTGAGCCATAGTCCCTTTTTGAAGCAATAGCAGTAGCAGCACAAAACAAACACGAAGACTGGCTGCCATTCTTTGGGGATTAATTCTGTGGGAGGACTTTTGGGGGACTCGTCAGAGGATATGGCATCTGGTGCAGGATGAAAATATGTGAGGCAGCATCAATGGGCATTTTAAGTGTGTAGCTGTTCTTTGTAATGGATTTGGCTGGTTTTAAAGGCCCATTTACTAAGACTGAGAGTGCACAATGTGCAATGAATTTCGGTAGAGCTATAAACCTTCATACCTACCTGTGAAAATAAAGTGCAGTTTCTGTATTGGATGGACAGACTTTTGTGAACCGTTTCATGTCAATGTCAGTTATTTTGTTTTGTTGGCCGACATAGTGTTATCTGTTGTAAAATGTTGCCGCAAGGTATGATCCGAAGAATAGTTTTAAGTAAGACAGATAGAAAATTATTGACATAATCGGAATAAGATGGACAGAGTTTTAAGTAATTCTGTTTTAATGAACGTCAATTCGAGTCTGATTTTTGACAAAGGTAAAAATTTTCCAAAGATAAAAGCCAACAGAGAGGATTTTGAAATAAGGCAAGTCCATTTAAGATGCCAAATTTTAGCACTCCCGATCTGACAGTTGTCAGATTTAAAGATAAGAATACACAGGGTTTGGTGTTGTCCTCTTTTTACTCTTCCTATAATGCACCATCACCTCCGGAGGAGGTGTGCAAAATCATAACCGAAGCTAACATCAAAATGGCAAACCTTCTGATCGGAGGCGACGCAAATGCTCGGCATACCCTTTGGGGAAGTTCTGAGATCAACGAACGAGTTGCGTCACTTTTTGATTTCATTATTAAAAATAATAACAGAGGCAATACTCCCACTTTCGTCCTTCTGGGCTCGGAAAATTATAATGGATGGGAGGATGTGCTTGATGTTACTTTAGTAAACAACCGTAATTTATTAGTGGAGAATTGGAGAGTTTCCCCATTGAATTCATTTTCGGATCACAAGTGGATTCTTTCTCAAATTAATTTCGAGTCGAAAAACCCTCCGCCTTACAGAAATCCCAAAAGGACGAAATTCAGTCAAATTGCTAAGCAACTTACCGAATCTCACTGAATCGATAAAGGTGAAAACCTTTGAAACTTCTATAAGTAAAGCTGAGTAAGGCTCAGCAAAGTTTTATCGAAGGAACGTTGTAATCCTTCATTTTCTGATGGAACTTGGACAGCCTCTCCAGCCGAATTTCTTGATCTACTGATGAAGACATACTTTCAAGGATGCGAGAGTGATAACCCCGAACCGCTTGAAACCACAGAGCTAAACGCAGCTCATGTGGAGCCAGTCAATTCCGTTATAACTAGAGAAAATATTTTGTGGGCCATCAATACTTTTTCTTCATATAAATCCACAGACATGGATGGCATAGTAGTTTTTATCCAGAAAGTGGGTAGGCGAGGTCACGAATCCGCGAAGGATTTTATACCAATAAGCTTAACATCTTTTGTGCTTAAAACCTTTGAGCCATATTAGAGAAATCCTAGTTGGACAACCTCTCGAAAGCTCTCAGAATGATTATCTTAAGGGCAAATCTACGAAGACTGCCCTCCATGAGGTAGTGAGTACTGTAGAACAAACAATCCATTTTAAAGAATTTACCCTTGCCACCTTCCTAGACATAGAAGGTGCTTTTAACAACGTCCTTACCGAATCCATAGAGGAATCGGTCGTTAAGTTCGGTGTTGAAGACTTCCTTCCAGAATGGATTATTTCCATGCTCAGTGGTAGGAAGATTCGAGCCACTCTAGGCAATACAATCGCAACAATACACGTGAGTAGGGGAACACCCCAGGGTGGTGTCCTTTCGCATCTTCTATGGCTTCTGGTCATGGATACAATTCTCATTAAATTAGAGAGATGTGGAGTGAAGGCGGTAGCCTATGCGGATGATTTGGTGCTATTGATTTCAGGAAAGTACACCCCTGTGATTAGTAAAATCACGGAGTAAGCTTTGAATAAAGTTAGCAACTGGCCCACGAGTTGTGGACTAGGGGTTAACCAAAGTAAAACTGAACTGTTGCTCTTTACCACCAAAACTAAAGTACCGCCCTTGACGCTACCTCGACTCAACGGTCAAATCCTATCATTGTCTTCCAGTGCCAAATATTTAGGAGTTAAACTCGACCCTAAACTAAACTGGAAACTAAATATTGAAGTACGGGTTAAGAAGGCCTGTGTTTCCTTCTACGCCTGCAGCAAAACTTTCGACAAAAAGTGGGGACTTCAGTCGAATATGATTTTATGGACGTACACAGCCGTAGTACGTGCAATCTTAACATATGGGTTGATTGTGTGGTGGCCTGCTCTTAGCAAAGCCTATAATATTGATAAGCTAAAGAAGGTTCAGAGAACAGCTTGCGTGGGCACCACAGGGGCCATGCGTACTTGCCCAACGGGTGCAATCGACCTTTTTATTAAATACATTGTTTCGTGCAGCGCTTTTAGGCTGAAGGAATCAAACAGCTTGTTGTCAAAACCTTATGGTCTCAGCAACACAACGAAATTGATTCTTTCAAATACTATCTCGGTAGACACTGACTACTGCACTCCTACTTTGAGCCTTAGTAAGGGTTTTAAGGTTATTTTCCCATCCAGAGAAGATTGGGAGGATAACATCGTGTCGGTAGGTTTCAACACAACCATCTTTACTGACGGCTCAAAGATGGAGTGCGGAGCTGGTTCTGGGATCTTTTCTGAGTCCCTAAATGTAGCCAAATCCTTAAGGCTTCCTGACTTTCCTAGCGTTTTTCATGCTGAACTGCTGGCAATGGAGGCATGTAAGATACTTAAACAAAACCCAAACCAAAACCGAAATGCGTCTTCTTTATAAATCTTTCCCTTTCTATCACAGGTCAAACGAGTTTTTGGTATCAAACGGCTAGGTTGACTTCAGATCGCCATTTCTACCTACCCGCACTGTAAACTAACGATTTGTAGTTGCTACAAATTCTAAAATATTTTGTTAATGGGGTCATACCATGTTATGCGATCAAAAAATTTGATTTAGATAAACCAATCAGCCGGAATCGTGGAGGAAGTGCGAGCCCATTTTTTCGAGGTGGAGTTGTTCCCGCCGCCCGCCGGTGTAACTCTTGTTCTTTACAATACTTTTAATTCAATATTTATATTTATACTGTCAAAGTATGTTAATAAAATAATGATGTCAAACTTATTAACGTTGTACATTTACTGCTCGTAAGAAAATAAATCATAAAAAGAGGCTGGGATGCGACCCACACTGATAACATCCCATCCCGTATGTCGATTTGTCTTGGTTAAAAGTTCAATTTTTACCAAATGTGCGTACTATTTTTTGTAGATTTTATTTTTTATGAACAAACGGACTGTTGGATTTTCATATAAAAATTACTAAATATCCAAAACAATATTTTCTGTTCAATAAAATACGTTTTCAGCCAATATTTTAAATTTTTGAAGAAATATTTGAGTCGAAAATCAATTTTTACCAACTTTCATACATTTTTATTAGGTTTTTATTTAAAAAAAAAACTGTCAATTCGATTTTTCTCAACATTTTTCAAAATGTTGAAAACAATATTTAGTATAAGATAAAATAAACTTGAAGCCTAAATTTCAAGTTTTTGAAAAGATATTTAAATCGATATTCAATTTTTACGAACTTTGAGCAATGTTTTTTTTATATTTTTATATTTTATAAAAAAAACTGTCAATTCGATTTTTCTCAAAATCTTATCAGATTTCAAAAACATTATATTTAGTTGCACAAAATTGTTTTAGAGATGAAATCATGTTTTAGTCGTAAAATTTTGGTGGTGACAATTTTTTTTTTCAGTTTTATTGCTTTATAAAAAAAAATATACCTCTTTGGTATCACGTTACAATATATTATATAAAATTTAATTCAAGTCTCTAGCGTTTTTGGTTCGTAAGATATTTAGGGTTAACCAAAATGTTCACCTTTTTTTTTAAACTGCTATGGTAAAAAAAAACCACCCACGCAATTTTCTTGAGAGCCCTTTCTGCATCTTTCTGCCTTATTATCTGTATAACAAAATTTATTTGAAATCGATATCTCTTCTGGTTCTTGAGCTATGGACGACGAAAAAATGGACGTACGAACGTTCGTACACACGCATGCACAGACATCTTTCTAAAAATCTTTTATTTCGACTCTAGGGACCGTGAAACGTCAAGAAATGTGAAAATTTTCAATTTGACAAATCGGACCCATTACAATAACTTCCTATGGGAAGTTAAAAATTCCTTAAAATACATTCCATCACAGGGGATGATCCCCTTTTAAACTTTTTTTTTTGTATACGAAATTTGAAAGAGCATGAAATCCAAAATTTGTTTGAGATATTTTCTAACGATATTAAGTTAAGTCAAAAAAGAGGCTGGGATGCGACCCACACTGATAACTTCCCATCCCGTCTGTCTATCTATCTTGCTTAAAATTTGCTCTATTATATATCGAGATCCGACCATCAATTTTTACCAATTTTGCGTACTATTTTTGTAAAGATTTTAATTTTTTATATGATAAAACTAGTTTGAAACCATAATATCAAAGTATTAAAAAGGTATTTTTGTCGAAAACTACTTAAGAATCAATCAAAAAAACTATCAATTTAATTTTTCTCAAAATTGAAATTGTATGTTGAAAACAAAATTTTTTATAACCTAACATTTATTTGAAGCCAATATCTCAAATTTTTAAGTCGAAAATCAATTTTTGCCAACTTTTAGTAATGTTTTTATAGGTAATAATTATTTATAAAAATAAAATGTCAATTCGATTTTTTTCCAAATTTTACAAGATGTCAAAACGCTTTTTTCGTAGCATGAAATTATTTTGGAGATAAAACTATTTTTTGTTCGTAAAAGAGCTCTAGGGACCTTAAAACGTCAAGAAATGTAAACATTTTCAATTCAACAAATCGGACCCATTACAATTACTTTCTATGGGAAGTTTAAAACTGTCTTTTATTCTTACAAAATGTTAACAACAAGTTTGGACAATTCATGTGGCGTCTTTTCTCGATTGGAACCTGATAATCAATGAAATCCTTACTATGAACGTCTTAGAGTGATTGTTTAGAGTAAAGATGAATGACTTGGCTATATCAGATATATAGAAGCATTTTAATACCTTTAAACAATTTTTATCAAACATTCCAATATATTTTTTTTCGAAAATATCAGGCTTTTATTTGGAAAAAACCGCAAAATGGATGACTTGTTACAAGAAAGGGTAAAGAAGGTACTGTGGCTCTTTCACTTTTTCCCGCAAAAGTACTATTGCTGCTGATTATACACAATAATGCATCTCGTAGCGCTTTATAATTCTTAATTACTTAGAAACATTTCCAAAGCACACAGACTAACACATTCCATTAAAGAAATCGTAATATCAACATCCGGATTTTCTGAGACAGTTAGCCTGCCATAAAATCTTTGCACTAGGTCTCTACAAAATCTTTAATTCGATATTCTCTAATAGAGATGATACAGCATTTTAATATTAGCCTTTGATGGGGGATATTCTAGAAAATTGGATAGCAGACGAACTCAGCAAAAATGGTATAGTTCTACCTATGCAACCAAGTTTGGCTAACATTGGCAAACCAATCACTACGTAAAAGCTTCTGTTAAGACTAGACAATATCAGAACATTAGAAAAACATAACATTAGCTGGAGCAACATTACTGTCAGGCCACAAAAATATCTAGCTTATTCTTGATTTAAACAGGGTGCTTCATATTTCCAAGCAGATTGCATATAACTTTGTTAATCGGTGCCTTAATATGTGCCTTAATTCACGTATTTATAAAAGAATTTTGCAGAAACCGAGGAAGAAACAGCTCTTCACGTCCTTTGTATATGCATTGATCTAGCTCAAAAACGAAAGACCAATCTAGGAGAATTCTCTTTATCTAAAGAATCTCAAACACGTAGTCTTAGTCTTTCACGTTTTAAAAGGAACTCGCAATTGGTTTAAACGAATTCAAAATAAGGACTTAAGATTCATGTGGTATAACAATGTGTCTTTCCCTATACCTGATAGCCACTTTAACCTAACTTATAGGTTATAACTTAAAAACAATATTTGTATGGAATAAAACAACTTTGAAGTCAGTATCTTTTATTGTTCTTAAGATATTTCAGTTGAAATTCAATTTATAGCATTTTAGTAACAAAAATCTTAGCTGATTTTTTAAGCCCATACCAATTTTGTATGACGATAGAATGTAAGATATACAATTTATTGGAAGTCAATACTGGTTCATAGGATATTTGAAAGCAAAGGTTATTTTTTTCAATTTTGTTTGCAATTGCTTCAGAAATCTTACACACACTTTTTTGTGGATATTCTACAGTAAATATATATTTATGTTAGGTTTACATACCTAGACAAAAAATGCCTCTGAAATTCCTATCCCTGTAGACTTTATTTTTACTGTTTACAGATTTGTTACCATACTTTATCAGATTTCGCTTTCATCAAGCAATTAGTCCTATTTTTAATAGAGAATATTTTTACCATAGAATGCTTACGAGTAAGTCAAAATGAATATAACCGACCTTATCTCATAATTTAAAACTTATCCTTAATTAAAAATATTTTCAACTTATCAAGAACAGAACTATCATAGTTAACACAAAATACCGAAAAAAAATAAATTAAATTAAGGTTCATTTTATATATTTTTGCGCAAACAATTGCAACTAAAATTCCTGCCAATGTTTATTAACTCAAAAATATTATCTTTGGCGGCTACTTAACCTAGAAAAGAATTATAATTCCACAGCTGCTCTGGTGTCTCTCTGGATGTGCCTCCCAACATTCCCAAAGGGCTTTTGTTCGTGAATATTATTATTTACATAGAACTTGAAAAAAATTTCCATGCGGGTGCTTCATTTAAAATTTTTGTTCAACGAGTAAACCAGAAAAACAAACCAAAATAAGATTAAACAGAAAGATAGGAAAAAAAATAAGTCCAACTAAAATCTAACCCCTCACATTATTCAATTTAACATTCTCAAAATATGGGATTATGGGGGAGCCTTATAGTTTTAACTTGATGTTTGTGATAGTTGAAGTAAAGTTAGTAGGATCTAAAGGGTAAATATTCCTACGCAAGAAAAACCTTAGTGCTTAAGTCAACAAAACTTCTTAAATAGCCGTGAAAATTTTGTTTTTTGTTTTCTATGTTTGTTTGAATTAGAAAACTAATTTAAAATGTTTCTATACTACGAGTATTTTATGAATTTGGCAGAAACTCATCGAAAATCCACAGAAATTAGTTAAGATTTCCAATTTTGTATATTAATTTGTCCGTTTCCGACGGGTTTCGATTGAACTAGAATTGTAAAATTTCACACACTGTATGAAATTTTGAAAACACAAATTGGAAATAGACCCAAAAATTATACTTGTTAATAGTGTCACAACAATAGAAGCAGTATTAAAATCAATGTAGGATATTTTTCGTTCTTTTTTGCAAGTGGGAACATTTAAATGTTTATTCAAAGAAAAATAGGTTAACAAATTCCTTGACACCGGAGGAAGTAACAAAAATCATTATTAACCATGGATGAAGTGAAAATCTTACAAATATTATACAATAGCTTAGCTGGAAAATAAACGTAACATTGCACCGATATTTTCGGAATCGGAAAAATGTTTTGGAATTGCTTTGCAGGTAGAAGCATCGAATTCAATAACAAAACTGTAATCTACTGTTCATCCGATCAGTAATTATGTTTTCTTTATGAGTTGAAGCTTAGGTAAACTGGGTACTATTTTATAAAAATGAAGAGGTAACAATCCTACAAATTAGTCACATTTGTCTAAAAAATATGTACATATGTCATAATATATTGCCAGGTGAGAAGTTTGTCAGAAAATTAAAATGAAAAGAGGCTTGGATGCAACCTTCACTGATAACTTCTTATCCTGTCTGTCGCAGGTTTTCGTGTTTTGTTAAAAACGTTGTCAATTGATTTATTCAACAAACTTTTAAAATGAAAAACAATATTTTGCATATGATGAAATAGTTTGTGTATATACGAGCAAAGCTTTTTTCACTCGCTCTGCTAAGATTTTATTCGCTAGTGATCTGATTAGCAAATCTTCGCAGATAATCAATTATTCTACTTACTTCCAAAATGAAAAAGTCCGGATAATTCGACCAATAAAAAAGAGCGACGACAACGGTGGAGCGGATTCCAGAAAAAGCACCCAAGCAAAAAAACGAAGATAAACTTTTCGTTAAGGTGGTCAGTGCTTGAATGCCCGATCCTTCTTTAATTTTCTTCTTTCTTTTTCTTGTTTTCTTAGTTTTAGTAATTTTTTTGTTACATTAAAAGATGGCCGATGATTTTAATTGGCGGCAAATTTGAAAGTTTAAGAATTTTAGTACAATTTTAGGCTCTTGACATTTTAAGCTATACTCGCAATGATTTTTTATTTACATTTTAGAATGTTATTGTTTGATTCAAGTTTAGACTTTAAGTTTTACATTTAAAATAAAGTTTAAGTATTAATATCAAATTGAAAATATATTTAGATTTTAAGTGAATTCAAAAAATTAGTTTAAACAATTCAATAGTAGATTGATGAACTGCTTGTGCTTCAACAGTTTGATTTGATCATGTATTGTTGTTAGCGAGATATTTTAGTAGTTAGCCAATTTTTACCAATTTTAGTAGCATTTCTTAAAAGTTTTATATCTTATGTAAACAAATACAAATTGGATAAATGAAATTAGTTTGAAAACAATACCTTCTTTTTTTCACGTGATGTCGAGAATCGAACATGATTTTTACCCAGGGCCGGATTTAGACGTCCAGAGGCCTCGGGGCAGTAAAGAGGCGGAGCTCCTCTCACCCTAAATTATTTTCAAAATAAAGTAAACCATTTTTTTTACTCGAGTTTTGCAATAAATAATAAATAATTTGTGAAACCAAGCAGACTTTAGTATTGAACAATTACATATAAATAAAACAGGCTGGGATGCGACCCACACTGATAACTTCCCATCCCGTCTGTCGATTTGTCTTACTTAATAGTGTGTCTATATGTACTCCTATCAAATTTTACCAAATTTGCGTACCATTTTTTGTAGATTTTATTTTTTATGAAAAAACGGACTGTTGGATGTTTATATAAAAACTAATAAATTTGAAGCCAATATTTTAAATTTTTGAAAAGATATTTGAGTCAAGATTCATTTTTTACCAACTTTTGTTAATTTTTTTTCGGTTTTAAATTTTTGTAAAAATTTCAAAATTTTCCTGAATGTTGAAAACAATTTATTTTTGAAAGATAAAAGTAAATTTAAGCCAATATCTTAAAGTTTTAAAAAGATATTTGAGTCGAAAATTAATTTTAACCACCTTTTATTAATTTTTCAGTTTTTATTTTTTGTAAAAAAAACTGTCAATTCGATTTTCCTCAAAATTTTATCAGATGTCAAAAACATTATTCTACGTTTCACAAAATTGTTTTGGAGATGAAATCATATTTTAGTCGTAAAATTTAGGAGATGACACATTTTTTTGTTCAGTGATATAACGTTACAATATACGAGTATTATATAAAATGTTATTCAAGTCTCTAGCGTTTTAATTTCGAAAGATATTTATGGTTAACCAAAATTTTCAACTTTTTTTTCAAACTGCTATGGTAAAAAAACCACCCACGCAATTTTCTTGAGAGCCCTTTCTGCATCTTTCTGCCTTATTATCTGTATAACAAAATTTATTTGAAGTCGATATCTCTTCTGGTTCTTGAGCTATGGACGACGAAAAATACATCGCGAACGTACGGACGTACGAACGTACGTACTCGTACACACGCACGCACAGACATCTTTCTAAAAATCTTTTATTTCGACTGTAGGGACCTTGAAACGTCGAGAGATGTCAAAATTTTCAATTTGACAAATCGGACCCATTACAATAACTTCCTATGGGAAGTTAATAAACGGAAAAAATATTTATCTCAAATTAAATTTTAGGTTTAACGAACGGAATCTTTCGAGCTTTTTTCGCAGAAAAATCGTTCATGATTTCGTTGAAATCTAGTTCTCGGAGTAAGTCGCTAAGGTCAATGCTAAGGAAATGAAGCTTCGATAAACGGTTTTGTCCCATCGTGGTTCGAAGCCTTTTTTTATAATTTTTATTTTCGAAAATGAGCTCAATGCAATTTCGAGGTTTTTGAATTTACGAGTAGCTCTGAAATTTTGATTTTCGAGAATTTGCTAGTAATATAGTTCCGGTGATTGATCTGCGCTTTTAGTCCTTTTCCTTTTTGTATGGTACAATGTAAGATACAAATCGAACCAACTCACTTTCAAGACTAGGCTCCATATCATCCGGATACACTTTCACCAATGCCACCAAATTGAACCAACTCATTATCAAGGCTAGGCTCTAAATCATCTGGATACACTTTCACCAATGCCTCTGCTGCAGCGTGCAAATTTTCATCCATCTTCTCGATGTGATTCAGGAATCCATCCAGTTTCATTGACATGCAATCTTTCAGCAAGAGAAACAGATAGCTGGTCAATCACTGGGATGATGTCGGATACTTTGTATTTTTCCTTCGGTGACAGATTTGCGTCTTGTGCTTTCTCGTAATCGAGCAGATTCAACCTCAAATTTCTCGTTCTGGTGCAGGTGATTGTACACATTCATCAGTAGGGAATATTTTTTGGCTGCTCACTCGTATTTCTCAAAGTCATTTTGTTTGGATCCCACGAATGATTTCAATGATTTTAGTGTACGCATTGCCGATTCAAGAATCAATTTCGGGTTTGCAATTGCTCCAAGATATCGTTCCAAAATGTTGCAAACAAAGCGGTTTCGAGACAACTCGTCTTCTGTATAAGGTTGCTTCATTACTTACGATGTCTTTATGCTCTTTATTGGAAGATATGCTGGATAGAGCTTCTTCGATTTCCAAATATCCGTTGACTAATGCTTTCGGTACTTCAGGTCGACAAGAACAAGACCAACTAGTGTCGCTGAGCTTTTTCAAGATTAGAAACTGGCCGCTTTTTTTCTCCGAAAATTTCTCAGTCAAAATTCGGTTCCGCTCTGTACTATCTGTGAAGCACGTGTACAAATTCTGCACGAAATTAAAGAATTGAACAGCCGATGGAAAAGAGTTAGTAGCTGCTTTTCCCACTAAATTCAGAGAATGACCACAACAAGGTACGAAATCCGGCCATGTTTTTAGTAAATGTTCGTACTGTTTTTTGAAGATTTATTTTTTTGTAAAAAAAAGGGACTGTTGGATTTTTAACAAAAATTCACTTAATGTCGAAAACAATCTTTTATGTGAGATAAAATAAGTTTGAAACCAATATTTTTAAACGATGAAAATTGAAATAAAATGTAAAGGTTTTTTTCAATTAGTAATGTGTAATTAGTAAGTGTATCGACAAATATTTCAGTTGAAAATGAAAATGACAAACTTGTAATTTAAATTTTCTGACAAACTTCTCACCTGCCAATATTTTATGAAATTCATATTAACTTCTTTTAGGAATCGGTCCGATTTGTCGAATTGAAAATTTTGACATTTCTCAACATTTCAAGGTCCCTGAAGTCGAAAAAGAATTTTGGAAAGATTTCTGTGCGTGCGTATGTACGTGCGTTCGTACGTCCATACCTTCGCGACGTTTTTTTGCCGTCCATAGCTCAAGAACCAAAAAAAAAATTAACTTTAAATAAATTTTGTTATACAAATAATGCAGAAAGATGCAGAAAGGGCTCTCAAGATTGAGTATGTGTTTTTTTTACCATAGCAGTTTAAATAAAAGGAGAACATTTTGGTGAACCCTAAATATGTCACGAACCTAACACGCTAAGAACTTGAATTAAATTTTCTATAATATATTGTAACGTGATGCAAAACCAGTACATTGTTGGAAAAAATCCAATTTACGGTTTTTTTAATTAATCAAAAAACTAAAATAAAATTGTTCAACTCGAAAATTGTACTAGTGAAAAATTATTTTTTCTCCAAAACAATTATGTGCAACGAAGAATAACGTTTTTAACATCTGGTAAAATTTAAAAAAAATTGCAGTGATAATTTTTTTTTACAAAAAATAAAAAATTACCAGAAGTTAGTAAAAATTGATTTTCGACTCAAATATCTTTTCAAAACTTGGAGATATTGGCTTTAAACTACTTTTATCTTTTAAAAAAGTTGTTGCCAACATTCAGTAAAATTTTGAGAAACATTGAATTGACAGTTTTATAACAAAAAACTAAGAACCTAAACAAAAATTTAAAAAAGTTGGTAATAATCGATTTTCGACTCAAATATCCTTTCAAAAATTTGAAAATATCGCTTCATACTTTTTTAACTCATAAGAAATACAGTTTTTTTTACAAAAAATAAAAACATTAAAAAAACAAAATACTAAACTTAGTAAAAATGTACTTTCGAGCCAAATAGCTTTTCAAAAATTAAAAATATTGTCTTCAACCTTGATTTATTTCACAGAAAACATTGTTTTCGGCATTCATTAGCTTTTTTTAATAAAAATCCAATATTCCGGTTTTTCATAAAAAAATAAAATCTACAAAAAATAGTACGCAAATTTAGCAAAAGTTGTTGTTTACAAAAGTTGATATATCTCTCAAATTATTTTAATTAATTTAAGTTGTAAAAATTGAAGAAATGATACTTAGGTTAGGTTAGGTTGGAGTGGCTGTCCAGATGTCATTGACGGACCTAGACCTCAAGGGTCCATTGTGATACCACTAATGAGGTTACTCATGGGAGAGTAATGAACTTAAAGAAACCATTTTGTTCTTTTAATAAAGTTAAAGAGACATTTTGAGTCAATCGTTGCCAGTTCACTGGTGTTATCGAAGAAGGGATTACCGAGAAAGTAATTCCTTGTAGTGGAGAGTGCTGGACATGTACATAGAAGGTGTTGGACTGTTTCCTCTTCCTCCTCGTCCATGCAGCTTCTACAGAAGTCATTTGTGTAGACCCCTAGTCTCAGAGCATGTCTACCTATGAGGCAGTGTCCCGTTATTACTCCAATTGTAGAGCTTATACTTTGTCTGCTTAGTGATATCAAGCCTTTTGACCGTTTTAAGTCAATACTTGGCCATATTTGCTTGGTTGCCAGGCAGGTGGTACTTTGTGACCATCTAGTATTTGTTGTTTCTAAAGCATATTGCTTGAGAAGATATTTGCATGTAGCAAGTGGTGATCCTATGTTATGTTTTTTGTATAACATTAGGCAGAAGTGTTCCGTTTTTGACAAGCTCATCGGCTTTGAAATTTCCCGGAATGTCTCGGTGGCCCGGCACCCAAATGAAGTGAATGTTAAACTATTCCGTTATCCCATTCAGAGATGATCGACAATCGTGGACTGTTTGAGAGTTTGTGGAGACAGACGCTAGAGATTTAAGAGCGGCTTGGCTGTCCGAGAAGATTCGTATATCCTTGCAAGACATAACGTTTTATTTGAGTCAGGATAAAGCCTCTTCAATCGCCATCACTTCTGCCTGGAATACACTACATTGATTGGGAAGTCTGTATGATAGACTGAGATTCAGTTTTTCCGAATAGATACCACTTCCAACTTCGTAATCGGTCTTTGAACCGTCTGTATAGAAGTGTACAGCATCGTCTTCCAGGGGTCTCTCTTCTTTCCAGGAGAATCCTGAAGGAAAGCTTTTACCGAATACCATTTTTGGGGTGTAATAGTCTAAGCGATCTGGGATAGATCTCAAACTGTCTAGAATAGTAGTATGTAAAGTATTGTTACTGTTCCATTCAGAGGTGGCTCTAAGCCTCACACATGAGTTAGCTGCCACCATTTTGGAGAAGATGTCAAGAGGTGTTAGGTTTAAAAGCACTTCCAGTTCTGTGGTTGGTGTTGAGCGAAGTGCTCCTGTGATGTACATACCTGCTGACCGCTGGACTTTGATGAGCTTTTTTAGATTTACCATCTTATCCAGTGCGGTCCACCATACGACAACTCCTTAAATGAGTATCGGCCTGATTACCGAAGTGTATAGCCAGTGGGTTATTTTTGGGGAGAAGCCCCATTTTGATCCTATGGCCTTTTTACGAGTAAAAAACGCTACAGTAGCCTTTTTGACTCTTTCATCAATATTTTCCTTCCAATTTAGTTTTTTTTGTCTGAAATGAGGCCTAAATATTGGTCGGAAAAGCTTAATGGTATTCCTCTAATCTTGGGTGGGCTAATCTGAGGAATTGTATATCTTCTCGAAAAGAGTATTAATTCTGTTTTGTGTGGATTGAAGTCCAATCCACATTACCCATTTAGTTAGCCTGTTTAAAGCATTTTGTAGGAGTTCCGAGAGAACTTGGGGGTGCTTCCCAGATACGGATATTGTAACGTAGTCAGCATAGGCAACTTCTGCTTCCAATGATGTAAGTAGGTCGTTTACTACCATGTTCCATAAAAGAGGCGAAAGGACCCCACCTTGGGGAGTGCCTCGATTCACCAATCTGGTGGTAGTTGTTGTATAAAGTAGAACTTAAAGGTATAAACTTTGTATAACACTTTATCTAATACTCATATTTATATACAGACAAACATGCATACTCCCAATCTATCATACCATTGATTTATAGCTATTAAGAATACACTAAGTCAGTCTTATACTTACTGTGGTTCAATAAAGAACTATCTTATATTAAGTTAAAATACTTAAAAGTCTTTTCTTTAAACACACATAACAGTAGTAAAACTTCTAGAAGTTATTGTCCTGCTTTTGAGCATTAGACTTATAAGATTTATGAGTGATTTCTCTAATTTCAAGAAATGATACTTAAATTGGCAAAAATTTGTTTTCGACTAAAAACTTTAAAAAAAATGTTGGTGGTATTTTTAAAATTTTTAAGAATAATTCAATTGACAATTGACAATTTTTTAACCCAACACGAAAACCTACAAATTTTTAAGCAAGACAAATCGACAGACAAGATGCGATTGGTGTGGGTCAGATCCCAGCCTCTTTTTAAATAATTTTTTTGAACCCAAAAAAGGACAGTTCTATGCGACCGTATTTCGGTATTTTACGATTTTTATTCCTTCAGTTAAAAATGCTGCAATATTTTTATTTTCAAGACCAACAATATTTGGTTATATTTAAAGTAACTCATAGGGATGGATATAAATCATGTTCTATTTGGCTGGCTCTATAAATTAATACTTACGTATCTATCTCTGTATAAACCTAGCCATCCTTTTTTTAATCGTGGTTTGAAACGATTTTAATGCTTTTAGCTAAATTAAAACTAGTGGTTGAACAATTTTAATTAGCAAAACTTTAACTCAGTGCGAAACAGTTAAAGTCCTGACTCCTTTTTTTCTTTGAAAATTCGAAGGTTTCATTCAAATTCTGATAGCATCGACGAATAAGCAGCTTCATATAGCTCAGGTTACTGGTACTGGTTCTGGCAAGCTTGGGAAGAAAGGTTATATTTTACATTTTAGTCGCACCACAAATCTGATGGGCATAAGACCGCACCAGCTCCCTTTCAACCAAAAAAAAAGAGTGTTGCTTTTGCTTTGAATTCAAACAAATGAAGACAAAAAAAAAACAGGAAACCTTTTAAATTATGTTGCCTCATAGTGGTGGAAGTCGTGTTGGAAGCACGAGTAAGGATACATACCTACTACTATATTCCTATAGTGGGTAACTTTTTGAACAAAAAGCTTTTCTATCCCAAAGGCGAATATCAACAAATCACTGATCCAGTTTCGTTCGGTGCCAGGGTGCTACTACTTTGACTATGCTATTATATCCCTGATTTTTCTATTCCCTTATCTGCATATATACCCACCTCCTGACATCTATAACTACTAGGTCGATCCCATTAGGGTGCCGGCTTTAAATTAACTTTGTTCCTCTATCTTCTTCCATGTTCCCGGAGAGCATAATGTGCAAATGTGGGCACAATTTCCAAATTAACTTTTGCACTCGTTCAACAAGCTCCGCATATAACTACTTTTATAGATAGGTAGGGGCTGTGGAATAGACTATAGGGAGAGAGAGCGACTAAATGGAATCTGAATTTTGTATGAGTCCTTTCTACAGGTTCAAATGAAATCCTGTATATTGGGAATGAGAATAGGATGCATGTAATACTCGTTGGAAAAGTGTCGCACGGAAAAAGAGAGAAGTGTTAGGTTGGTGGTATGGGCCTGGCCGGGCGAGTCGGCGTGGCGGTACCTTCACTGGTGATGCCACTGGTTAGCTGATACAATTCCTCGTGTTGAAGTTTAATTTAAGGGAAGTAATTAGAGATAAAATTTGTGGCTGACTTTGACTCTTGCTTTTGTCCACATATAGGACTTAGCTTCTTCTGCCTTTACATGTGAATGTGAACCCATAATATAAATGTTTTATTAACAAACCAAGTCATTACCTTTAACATTTCCGAGGAATCATTTAGAGAGAAAAATATTTTATTGAGAACTTACTTACCGCAAATCAGATAGGATCATTGAGAAGGATATTTAAGGACATTTTTTTTGCACAGAACTTAAATTAAAAACCCACATATTTTTATTTGTTTGAATTTAATAGGTTGCCCTTTTTCTTAAACTAAATTTTCAGAATAGATAACTTTAAGATCTTAAATTTGAACGGAAAAATGTTCATTTGTAATTGTGGCGCGATGCTTAGTTAAGGGTATGTCTCCCGCAGAAGCGAACTCAGAACTCATGTAAATGTATTTGAATGTATTAGTGAAAGATCGTTACTCTCTTCATTATCAAATTCAAAATTTGATTTTCCAATTACTCTATATTTGCCTCTTGATCTTTTTTGTCTCTCAGAGCGAGGGATAAATTTCCGCACAAGCAGCCAATCAAAGAAATAAGAAATAGAACAACGTTGCATGATAAACCGGTTTTTTTTGTATGGCTAGTTAGGTAGATTTGTTGTTGTCTTTTGCATATGGTTCGAATTTTATAAAGCAAGTGGGTATTTTGCTATCGAAGGAGATGTTTTTTTCTTGAA
Source organism: Eupeodes corollae (assembly GCF_945859685.1). Lineage (NCBI taxonomy): Eukaryota > Metazoa > Arthropoda > Insecta > Diptera > Syrphidae > Eupeodes > Eupeodes corollae. The sequence continues at coordinate 12,127,129 of NC_079147.1, read as the reverse complement.
TTTCTTTTTTTGGTCGACATTTTCTAGTTATTGAAAATACCTATTTTATTTTAATATTTTTTAACTTCCCATTGGAAGTTATTGTAATGGGTCCGATTTGTCAAATTGAAAATTTTGACATTTCTCGACGTTTCAAGGTCCCTAGAGATGAAATAAAAGAAAAGATGTCTGTGCGTGCGTGTGTACGTACGTTCGTACGTCCGTACTTTTGCGACGTTTTTTTCGTCTTCCATAGCTCAAGAACCAGAAGAGATATCGACTTCAAATAAATTTTGTTATACAGATAATATGGCAGAAAGATGCAGAAAGGGCTCTCAAGAAAATTGCGTAGGTGGTTTTTTTACCATAGCAGTTTGAAAAAAGGTGAACATTTTGGTTAACACTCAATATCTTACGAACCCAAAACGCTAGAGACTTGAATTAAATTTTATATAATATATTGTAACGTGATATCCACCAAGTATATTTTTTGAAAAAAATCCATTTAAAGGTTTTTTTTATAAATCAAAAAAACTGAAGAAAAAATTTGTCACCTCCCAAATTTTACGACTAAAATATGATTTTATCTCCAAAACAATTTTGTGCAACGAAGATTAATGTTTTTGACATCTGATAAAATTGTGAGAAAAATCGAATTGACAGTTTTTTTTTTATAAAAAACTAGCGGCTCGGTACGTGCTTCGCTACGTATAAGGCATGGTAATAAAAAAAAAGATTATTAAGTTCATTTATTCAAACAAAAAATTTAATTGCTAGCTATTGAAAAGTCCAAATGACCCTAATGATATATTGTTTATATTGTATTTATCACCAAAGAATAAAATTAAAAAATCAAAAAGGATTTTGTACTTTTACTATGGTGGGTCTATATGGGTTAGTCTAAAACAGTTGGATAAACAATATTTTCAGTTTTTCCATTTTTAAACATGAATAAGTAAACAGACTCTGGAACAGGTAACATAAAGTTGGCCATATGAAAAACATGATTGCTTTAAATCGACACCACAAACGTAAAGTTTTTGCCCTTGGGCATTATTTATGAAAATCGTAAATTACTGACGCACAGGATATTGTAATCTTTTGATTTCAAATGGCATATCATTTGAAATCATAGGGATACCTACTCGGTATCAAACACACTTCTCCTCTTGATTTACCAGTTAAGATTGCAGCTTCAATCAAATTTGGCAATAACTTTTTCACTGCCAATCTGGTGCCATTATACAATTTTGGTAGATTAATGTTTCGCAATAATATATACCAGCCAGTTCCAATGAATTTAAAAATTCAATTGGATAGTTCATTGCCTCATCGTGATTCATAACACTGTCAATTGATTTATATGTCTTGACTTCACCTGGCAGTTTCGATTGAATTTAAAAATTAATGGCTGTCGATTAAATGCTTCTATTGATTTTTTATTCGCCATTGTGCACTCATAAAATAATTCACGTTAATCGCAGAACTTTTGCCATTGTAGAATTTCTCGAAATATTGCAAGTTGAAGTTTCAATCACCCGTACATTCAATATCAATTTTAATGCAGAGTGTACATTAGACGACCTTCTGATAATGAAGCAGCAATTCCCAAAGATGCAAGTGATAATGCAATATTCTGTTCCGATCGAATAGTCGCTAAAATCAATGAGACAACGAAAGTTTTGCTTTTTTTTTGTAGACTTTATTTTGTATGTAAAAACGGACTGTTGGATTTTTATATAAAAATTACTGAATATTGAAAACAATATTTTCTGTAAAATAAAATAAGTTTGAAGCCAATATTTTTAGTTTTTGAAAAGCTATTTGAGTCGAAAGTAAATGTTTACCAAGTTTTAGTATTGTTTTTTTTTAAAGTTTTATTTTTTGTAAAAAAAACTGTCAATGAGATTTTCTTCAAATTTCTATCAAATGTTGAAAACAATATTTCATATAAGATAAAATTAGTTTAAAGCCAATATTTCAAATTTTTGAAAAGATATTTGAGGTGAAAATCAATTTTTACCAACTTTTGTTAAATTTTTTTTTAGGTTTTTAATTTTTTATAAAAAAAAATGTCAATTCGATTTTTCTCAAAATTTTATCAGATGTCAAAAACATCATTCTTCGTTGCGCAAAATTGTTTTGGAGATGAAATCATATTTTAGTCGTAAAATTTGGGAGGTGACAAATTTTTTCTTCAGTTCTTTTGATTTATAAAAAAAAACTTTTAATGGATTTTTTTCAAAAAATATACTTGGTGGATATCACGTTACAATATATTATATAAAATTTAATTCAAGTCTCTAGCGTTTTTGGTTCGTAAGATATTTAGGGTTAACCAAAATTTTCACCTTTTTTCAAACTGCTATGGGAATAAAACCACCTACGCAATTTTCTTGAGAGCGCTTTCTGCATCTTTCTGCCTTATTATCTGTATAAAAAAATGTATTTGAAGTCGATATCTCTTCTGGTTCTTGAGCTATGGACGACGAAAAAACGTCGCAAAAGTACGGACGTACGAACGTACGTACACACGCACGCACAGACATCTTTCTAAAAATATTTTATTTCGACTCTAGGAACCTTGAAACGTCGAGAAATGTCAAAATTTTCAATTTGACAAATCGGACCCATTATAATAACTTCCTATGGGAAGTTATAGTACGCAAAAAAAAAATCAAGAAAACAAAATATATGACAGCGAATTCACGATACCTACAATACCTCTTTAACCTTTTTTATACCTACACTACAATGTGCAACCACAAAACTTGCCGAAAGTTGAATCAAAAATCAAATTCTGCTTATACGATTGACTACGTAACACCAAAATCACGAGTCCATGACCTTACATCATACCACATACTAGAAATAAAAAAATATTTCTAAGAAAAGTCTTTTTTTTTTTGTTGTATTTTCTGTTATTGTATACCGCAAGCAAAACAAAGAATACAAAAACTAAATGAGCCATGAGACCAACAACAAAAAAAATCTGAGAGAGGATGGGCGGGCGAAATTCTTTTGCAAAGAATTCTCTTCTTGAGCGCTGAGATGCAGTGGCATTCTTGGGAACTGGAAACTTCATTGTGTGCGTTTACAAAGAAATTTGTTGTTAAAAACTGCAAAATAGACCTCTTTTGTAAAAATTAAATTAAATAAACAGTAGACGCAAGAACTTTTTACTTTTTTAAATAGAATAAACAAAATGCCAAAAAAAAATAAAAAAAATATTTTGCAATTATATAAGCTCCCAATCCCTCACAATTGCACCACAAATGTTGTTATATTGAAATGCATTTTTAATTATGTTGCGACAAATATTTTTTTTTTTCAAAATCGATAGTAAGAGTAATATATATGGTCCTTTTTTTTAAAAAAAAAATTAAAACTAAAAAAAAAAAAATCAGCTCGCCCCATGAATTCGCAAAAAATATTGGAAAAAAAAGAATGCATTTTGGATTTTTTGTCTAAAAAAGTTACTATAACTATTTTTTTAAAAAAAAATTTAAAAGCAAATATCTGAACATATATTTAGAATTTAAAAAAAAGTTAAATTGACTTAGCTAGCTGTTATACTTTGGAAGTTTTATCAAATATTGCACCTATGCCACAATGCAAATTTGCCCTATTTTTCATAGTTTTCTACAATTTTTCTTGGAATAAATAAATAAATTAAAAAAAAAGAAAATCGATACTATTTATAAAAAATTATTGTTTTTTGGAAAAAAATATAAAAAAAATAAAAAATTATATTTTACACACTGCCCCATTGATTTTCGCAAGTAACTACCTGAATTTAATGATTTTTTAGTGATTCTAGTGCTGTTAAGGAACAAACAATTTTTTTAAATTTTTTATTCCTTTATACATATTTAGCCCAATATATTTTCAATCAAAACCCGTTTATTTCGTTTAAATATTTAAAAAAATGTGAACGCTACAAAGCTAAGCGCAAAGCACCAATCAATTTTTTTGCATGCGACATGCCCTTAAGTAATGTCCGTAGAGTAATAGTTGCTAAGGACTATCTTTCCATGGTACTGCATTTGGTGAGGAATTGATAAGCCTCCAAGATCATCTCTTGTCACGAAAACACCATCTTAAATTTGCCTTTTGGATTCAGCATATATGTACAATTAAGTTGATTCAATTCCTGACATTATTCACAGACAAGATTTATTGAGAGTTGTAAGTCACAAAAACCAGGTTGTATGAGTTTTTTAAACTAATTAATTGGGAATTTTGAATAATTGGTAAATATTTGTCGAAGAAACTTGTCTCCGAACAGGAATAAGCCTTGTTTTGAATTCCCTAAAGCTGATATTATAAATTAATCAAGTTAATAATTTTGAGCTCAAAACTGGCTGTTATAGAACTGTAGTATTATTTGATATTTTTAAATATTTCGGTCCATAGCTGGATGTCTCCAATTGCGCAATACAAGTTCCGTCTTTCCACTTGTGCGGGCCACTGATCCGCGGTTTTACTCTAGTGGCTCGTCCTGTGGGTGTGGGTTTGAAGACTTTCCGGGCCGGAGCATTGGTTTCCATGAGATCCATGACCCAGCCATCTTTGTCGTTGGACTTTTACCCTTCTGGCGGAGTCTACGTCGATGCACAGCCCGTACAGCTCGTCGTTTAATCTTCTCCTTCACTCCCCTTCTAAGCATATAATTAGTGTCGCAGAACTTTTCTCTCGAAACGACCCAAGGTGCTTTCATCCGTTTTTGTCATAAACCATTCTTATAACAGGATGTTGAAGATGAGGGCCTTATATAGCGACACGTTGGTCCCTCGAGAGCTCAAAAAAACAACTGTTAGCTATTCTTTATATCATCTCAGTGCTGGTGTTGTTTTCTGGGTTTATAAAGAAGCCTAGGTAAATGAAGTCCTTGACTCATGAGCATAAAGCCAAGCGGACAGGACCTGATCCGCGGTCTTCAGGAGCAAAATCCGCTGGTCCCTATGCTCGATTGGGCTGCAGTTAAGGCAGAACAACCGCAGAAGACCTACGCCTCTTACCTTTTGAGGATTAGCGAGAAGAGTCTAGGGGCTCTCGAAAATTCTGCAGAGTCTGGGAACAGACACCGACAAAGCTGATGACAACGTCGATGTTTACTATGTTATAAGCCCAGCTCTGCAGCTAAAAATAATAAAACGCACTGAAGGTCATCCAGATTAATCTGAAGCATAAGGTCATAAGATTACAAGCAAGCCCTGTCATTAGCCAAAAGACAGGGCTGGAGAGAATACTGTCAATCAATCGAAGACATAAAGGATTCCGCTAGGCTCAGCAAAGTTTTATCGAAGGAACATTGTAATCCTTCATTTCTAAAAAAGCCTGATGGAACCTGGACAGCCTCTCCATCCGAATTTCTTGAGCTACTGATGAAGCTGATGTGGAGCAAGTCAATTCCGTTATAACCAGAGAAAATATTTTGTGGGCCATCAATACTTTTTTCTCCATATAAATCCACAGGCATTTATGGCATACTACCAGTTATGCTTCAAAAGTTGCATGATGTGGCAGCTCCATGGCTGGAACAAATTTTCAAAGGATGCCTCCTTCTCAAACATGTGCCCATGTCGTGGAGACATGTCAAAGTAGTTTTTATCCCGAAAATGGGTAGGCGAGGTTACGAATTCGCGAAAAATTTCAGAACAATAAGCTTAACATCTTTTGTGCTTAAAACCTTGGAGCGCATTCTTGATTACCATATTAGAGAAATCCTAGTTGGACGACCTCTCGAAAGCTCAGCATGCTTATCTTAAGGGCAAATCTACGGCGACTGCCCTCCATGAAGTAGTGGGTTCTGTAGAACAAACAATCCATTATAAAGAATTTACTCTTGCCACCTTCCTAGACATAGAAGGTGCTTTTAACAACGTCCTTACAGAATCCATAGAAGAATCGCTCGTTAAGTTCGGTGTAGAAGACTTCATTCCAGAATGGATTATTTCCATGCTCAGTGGTAGAAAGATTCGAGCCACTCTAGGCAATACAAACGCAACAAAACACTTGAGTCGGGGAATACCCCAGGGTGGTTTCTTTTCGCCTCTTCTATGGCTTCTGGTCATGGATAAAATTCTCCTTAAATTTGAGAGATGTGGAGTGAAGGCGGTAGCCTATGCGTATGATTTGGTGATATTGGTGTCAGGAAAGTACACCTCTCTGATTAGAAAGAAAGAAAGTTAGCAGCTGGGCCATGAGTTGTGGGCTAGGAGTTTACCAAAGTAAAACTGAACTGTTGCTCCTTACCACCAAAATTAAAGTACCGCCCTTCACGCTACCTCGACTCAACGGTCAAATCCTATCATTGTCTTCCAGTGCAAAATATTTGGGAGTTATACTCGACATTAAAGTAAACTGGAAACTAAATATTGAAGTACGGGTTAAGAAGGATTGTGTTGCCTTCTACGCCTGCAGCAAAACTTTCGGCAAAAAGTGGGGACTTCAGTCGAAGATGATTTATGGACGTACACAGCCGTAGTACGTCCAATCTTAACATATTGTCATATAATCAAATATGCTACATTCTTACTCAACCCTATAAGTACATAATCATTGTTTTAGTTACACTTTCCCGCATTATCTCATAAAGAAGATAATGCTGCAAAGATCAAACTTTATCGTAAGTCTAGAAGTCCAATTTTGTAAACTGGTAAGTAAGTCTTTCGTGTCAGTCGACTATTAATGTTGTAAGTGCTAAGTTCAATAAAGTAAAACTTTGATTATCCAAAAAAAGATAAGTATTGTTTGGTATCAATTAAATAACGTTGAGGTTGGCGACTGTAGACAACCTTATAACTATATGGTTCGATTGTGTGGTGGCCTGCTCTTAGCAAAGCATATAATATTGATAAATTAATGAAGGTTCAGAGAACAGCTTGCGTGGGCATCACAGGGGCCATGCGTACTTTCCAAACGGACGCCTTAAACGTTATTTTGGATCTTCTACCAATCGACCTTTTTATCAAATACATAGTTTCCTGCAGCGCTATTAGGCTGAAGGAATCAAACAGCTGGTTGTCAAAACCTAATGGTCACGTACAACACTACGAAATTGATTCCCTCAGATATTATCTCTGTAGACACTGACTACTGCACTCCAACTTTGAGCCTTAGTAAGGGTTTTACGGTTATATTCCCATAAAGAGAAGATTGGGAGGATGACATCGTGTCGATAGGTTTCGACACAACCATCTTTACTGACGGCTCAAAGATGGTGTGCGAAGTTTGTTCTGGGATCTTTTCTGAGTCCCTTAATGTACCCAAATCCTTTAGGTTTCCTGACTTTGCTAGCTTTTTCAGACTGAACTGCTGGCAATAAGGGAGGCATGTTAGATACTTAAACAAAGCCCAAACAGTCAGGCAGCTGTCAAAACCATTAACTGGGCCACATCCTCATCTAAATTGGTCCAACAATGTCGCGATGAGCTTGCGAGCCTGAATATTAACCTCGGTGTCACCCTGATCTGGGTTCCGGGTCATAGTGGTATCGTGGGAAATGTTTGCTTTGGCAAACACTAAGATGAAATACTTTGGAAAAGCATTCTTTCACGAACTTGATGAGCTATCTGAGACAAAGATTAGAGACCTACTCTTTTTTCTCAATGCGACAAAATGGCTCTAACATAATCGCTATAAAGCTTCTCTTTCCCTTTCTATCACAGGTCAAACCCGTTTTGGTAACAAAACGGCGCACTACAGCGCTAATTGGATCTCAAGCTAGGTTTCCTTGAGATCGCCATTTCTACCTACCTACCTACTTGAGATGCTACCACGACATTTCGCCACGCAGCAAAATCGATGAGCCTGCATCCGTAATCAGAAGTGTTGTCGTGTAGGCAGATGTCTTTCCATCCTAGCTTGGTACTTAAATTACCCAGGACAGTTTTAAAATCGTTGCTAGGAAACTCCTCATATGTTTTGTCTAAGAGTTTAAAGAACATATCCTTAGTGTCGTCATCCTTCTCTTTCATGGGGAGTTTGCGCATATTATGCTATTTTTGTTGAGTTAAGCCTTGCTGCGGATGGTCATTAGGCTCTCGTGGATGCACCTATAGCTCAAGACTTGTTGCCTAAGTCTGGCTCCCATGACACAACCTGATCCAAATAAGAACTGTTGGTTTTCGCGGTAGCAGTTACCATAGAAAATAGCGCAGTTTTTCATATCCGAAGCTCGTTGTCCTTATCCAAGGCTTGTGGGTGCTTTGCAACTGATGGGTTTTCTTTATGAGTTCAGGAAGTCACGCTGACATACGACCTTTAACATGCCTTGGCTTCAAATCTGTCGTTTAGCCCTATAAGGTGTTCACTAAATAGTTCAACTGGAACTGTAGACAGCAGTTTTAATTCCATCTTGGGAATTCCTTAGTGGAAACTTTTAACTGAGGTTGGAACCCAATCTCCAGTTAAGGTACTAAGCCCCCGATGTTCACCACGGGAAGGTGAGAGTAAACGGTGTTGAGGAGACTGATTCCTTATAATTAGTGTAATTTAGGGTATTTAGTTACATAAATTCTTTACCGTTAAAAACCTAACTAAACCGTGAGTTGAATATGAAAAGCTGAGGATTAGTTCATCAGGGAATGGATAAAGAGTTTCAGACAAAAGTTTAATTATTTACACATAAAATTATTGAAACTGAACAAAATATTGAACCAAACATAAAATGTGATTCAATACATCCCTGGTCATTTTTATTTATTTTTTTGTTTTCTTGAACAAAAAATTAAAATAATTAAAATTTTATGAACAGATCTTTACATTTTTTTTTGATTTTAATGATTTTAGCTAAAGTCGACTTAAGGACGATAATTTTTTGTTTGCTTGTGAAAAATTTCCTTTTGTCTTCATACTATTTGTTTCTTAATAGCAACCACTTAAGAGGTGACTAAGTGACTAATCAAGGTTAAAAATGGAACTCCTGGTTTGCTATGAAAGGTTGTGACATTCAATAATTTAAACATATAAAGAGAATGATTTTGGTAATTTAACCAAACCAAAAAGTATAAGTTTAAGGAAGTAAATTACCTTTTATAATAAAATTCATCCGTACTTTTTTTATAATGTCAGATTATGACCACCCACATTTTGTGTTCTATGCTTCACTATACCATCAGGTTTCGGTTTTACGATCAAATTGCTCAAAATTTCGTGTGCATAAATACATAATAGCACATCCTCTTAGCTTTAAGGAAATACTAAAAAATATATAATGCACCTTTTAGATTAAATTTAAACTTGCCGTGAAGGCATAAACTTAACATACCTACTAAAGAATAAAATTCACATCTTCCGGTATACGATACCGTATGCCATCTACATTTATATAGGGACATTGAAATTCATCCATTTTTTTGTATTTTCAATGCTTTAGAAAAACCCATGCTGAACTTTTGAAAACAAAAATAAAACAAAATAATATTATAGGTACTTTTCTCAATCCAAAAAGTATCCACCTACCCTAGACGTGACGTGGGTGGTTTTGTTTTATGCCGACTATATATATGTGGCACGACTTGGCGCGGTGGTAGTGGCGTTTTGGTGGTAACGAACGGTATGAAGATGGTAGAAGCGGAACACCTAAAGGCATCAATCTCAAATAGATTTTATTTTATGTTCTCGCTAAAATGTTAAAAGACTTTTCCGGTGTTATTCTTTTTTTATTTTGCCTAAAATGTTATTTGATTTATGCCACACTCTGGAAGGAAACAATTCTTTCAATAACGAAACAGAAAAAACAAAAAAAAGAAGAAACGGGAAAATGGATATATGAGTATAAAAACAGAGTTATACTTTGTTCTTCAAATAAACTCACATATAGAAATGAAATGAAGTCTATATCAACATATTTCTATATCTTTGTTATTGCAGGGTGTTAGGGACCTTAAAGTTTTAAAAAAGTTATCAGGAACAATTTTGATTTTAGGTTCAGAACAAGACAATTTACTTGGTGAATATAGTTTCGCGGTAAACGGTAACTCTTCTACAGTCTTTTTTCATATCTTACTAAAAACTTTTGTTGGTGAATTATGTGGGGAGAGAGTTACGGTGGAAGCAAATATCGATCTACGACAGTTGATAAGCTTTTATTGTGCTTTTTTCATTAAGTGCTAACTTAAACAATAATATCAAAGTAAGGATAGTATTTTTTTATTGAAGGAATGAAGTATCAACATCATACTCGTATCTGTTTATCATCATTATCCGGTCTCGTCCTCATACAACAAGTCTCTCGATTTATCCAGCTGAGCACCCCAAGACTTTGGGCTTCCTACTCCATATATCTAGGGTAAACGTGGTATGCCACGTTGTTGCCTACCATAAAATGTACAAGAAAGGATTTTCCGAGCTGATTCCTCTTTACTCATACGATCCAGCTCACCGGAGTCTACGAGGCTTAATTTTCGCCACAATATCAGCTTCAAGGTAGATTGCTTAAAGTTCTTAATTCAATGGTCTCGGATCCAAATGTGAGTACACCGAAAAAAAAGTTGTCATCGATAGTCTATAGTCAACTTGAAATTCAACCAAATTGTTGCATTGACTACCAAAATAAAAAAAACCTTATTTTAAAAAATTGACTATTGATTTCGATTGTCAATTTGGGGGACAACTAAAAAAGTCCATAGAAAAACTTCCGAAGTCAATATGACAATTTGGATTTTAGTCACATTAGATTTCGGTTTTCAGAAAAAAAAATCGTATTGACAACCGCGTTGCCATATTGACTACCGTAGTTGTCATATTGACTATCAACATTTACTATCGAGAATTGTTACATTTACAATCAGGTAGTCGTATTAGATTTCGGTTATCAGAAAAAAATTTTCGTTTTGACGCAGTTGTCACATTGACTACCGGAGTTATCGTATTGACTACCGCAGTTGTCATATCAACTACTGCAGTTGTTATATTGACTACGGCAGTTGTCGTATTGACTGCTACCACTTTAGTCAATATGACAACCGTAGTTTCAATTTCCTTCAACCAAAGTTGTAAAATTGATTATTAAAGTTGTCATATTAACTCCCAAGTTGTAGACAAATGTCGGATCCCAAAATTGAGAACCGAAAAATTGTCCTATTACTATCGCAATCGGCTGAAAATTGACAACAAAATAGTCATATTGATCACCAAAATAGTCCAAGGGATGACTTTTTCGTTATTTGTACTGGAAGAACCCTTGTCTTAAACATCAGCAGAAAAAAAATTAAATTTTAGTAAAAATGGAGAAAATAGTTAATATGATTTTTTATTCTGATCCTGATTTTTGGTAACTCCTCCACATAAGAAATTTATGAGAAATTCCAATTTGCAGAGTGCCACTGTATTTTTTATTTCCTTGTGAAGAATTTTTTCAAAAAGTTAAGAAGGGAAACAAGCCTGACATTTGTAATTATAGAGAAATTTCTAAATTTCTATATTTCCAAGATTTTTGCGCAAGTGGTTTGTAATCCATACTAATATTATAAATGCGAAAGTAACGCTGTCTGTCTGTCTGTTACTGAATCACGTCTAAACTACTGAACAAATTTACATTAAATTTGGTATGGAGTTTTTTTAATACCCGAGAAAGGGTATAGGCTGAGAGTGAAGAGCAGAGTCAATCACGACATCTTTTAGATGCTGAGCGCCATTGGGCTCGAAGAGCTTCTCAAACTGAAGTTCAGAGTGAAACCCATAAATCTTTAGATACTGACCGTCACGCAACTCAAAGAGCCGCTCATACCTTGGAATTTAATACCTTACGGCCTGGAGCTTCTATGTTCATTCTCTCGACATGCCTAAGCCATCTTAAGCGTTGTACAATCAGTTTTTTGACCAGTGCAAGCCGCTGTACAGCTCGTATAGCTCCTGATTAAATCTTCTCCGCCAGATGTTACTTTGCCTGTCGACACAAACCGGACCGTATGCAGAACTTTCCTCTCGAAGATACCAGAGATCCTTCATCCGCCTGGGAGAGGGTCCATGCTTCTGCACCATGCAACAAGACTGGGATGATTAAAGCTTTTTACAGTGTCTATTTGGAACTTCGCGATAGAGCCTTATTCCTGAACTGCTTACTTACGCCAAAGAAACAGCGATTAGCAAGGATAATTCGGCGTTTGATCTCTGCGTCATTTGCAAAATTTACAGCAGTGCCCAGATAAACAAATTCGTTTACCACCTCGAAGTTGTATCTGTCAATTGGGAAATTTTGACCAAGTCTACTGTGTGAATCGACTCTATTTGATGACAGTAAATACTTCGTTTTGTCGTCGTTATTGTCAAGACCCATTTTTTTCGCCTCAGACTCTACATTATGGAAGGTTCTTCCCATAATGTCGATGTCATCTGCACATCGAAGATATGGTTTGGATTTTTGAAAGATGGTGTACACTTACAATAGAATACACTTGTATTGGCGTTGGTGTTGATCGCCACTCTTTCAAGAACAATATTGAAGCACCTACATGACAGCGCATCGCCTTGTCAAAGTCCTCTGGTGGTTTCGAAGGTTTCGGTCGAGTCTCTTCCAATTTTGTCGCAGCTACGAGCATTTTCCAGCTTCATCCTGATAAGTAGTATCAGTTTAGAAGGGTAGCTCAACATGGCACGGTATAGTTCGTTCCGGTCTACACTGTCATAAGCTGCTTTAAAACCGATGAAAAGATGGTGTGTTTCGATGTTATGTTCTTGGGTCTTTTCCAGGATTTGGCGTAGAGTGAAGATCTTGTACGCGATGTTGGCGCAGAGAAGGCGGTCAACTTTTTTATGGATCGGGCAGATGGTTCTTGTGTTCCACTCGTCTGGCATGCTTTCTTCCGACCAAATTTTAGTAACTAGCTGGTCATGCTTCTTAACAGATCTGCTCCAGCGTACTTAAAAAGCTCCACCTGCAGACCGTCATCACCGGCCGCTTTGTTCGACTTCAGCCTGATGATGGCTAGTTTGATCTCACTCTGGTCGGGTGAGTGGAACTCTACATCGTCAACCAATTGGGTTTGACGTGGCTGCTCGCTGGCGGAATCCTTGACTTCATCACCATTAAGCAGCTGGTTGAAATGATCTTTCCAGATTTTTGCATTGACTGCGTCTTGACTACTGTATTCCCTTCCTTATCTTTGCAGGCTCCAGGGCGGCTAGTGAAACCGTTGTTTTGTTTTTGACTCTTCTATAAAAGCTCCGCACCTTTTGGACCTCATAGACTTTTTTCTTTCTTCTGAGCAAGCGGTTCTCATCCCTTCTCTTGTCGATGTAGAGCTGACGGGAGGATCGTGTCCTCCTTTGCTGCCGCAATCTGTATTCTTCCGTTTGGCTTTGTTTGCCTGAGCACATTCAGAGTCCAACCAGGGGATCCTTGGTATCGGCTGTGAGAAACCTAGCACGTCTTCTGCGGCATTCCTGACGGATTGTTTACAAAGCTGCCACTGGGTATCTGTGCACATCTCGTAAGTTGTAGGGTTTTTCGCAAGCTCTGGGGATACTCGGTCGGCAAAGTCATTGGCGGTATCCTCCTGATTAAGTCTTAAATCGTTGAATCTTCTCCTTGAGGTTGTTGTTCGCCTAAGAGCTTCCATGGATATTCGTACAGCAGTTTAACACCAAGTAGGTATTTGTCGGAATCTATGTTGGCTGATCTGTACGTACGAACGCCAAATATGCTAGAGGAGTGTCTTCCGTCAATAGCAATATGATCGATTTGATTGCATATTTGATCATCGGGGGACCCCCAAGTACCTTTGTGGATATTTGGGCGAGGGAATCTGGTGCTACTCAACAACATGTTTTTCTCGTCTAGGAAGTCGATAAGCCTGAGTCCGTTTCCAGATGTGATGTCGTGGCTATGTCTTCCGATTGACCTAATAAAAATGCCTTATTTACGAATTTTAGCGTTAAAATCTCCCAGGAGAATTTTAACATCGTTTTTGGGACATAGCTAATATGTTTTGGCGAGGAGCTCGTAGAATTCGTTTTTGGTATTGTCATCCTTTTCTTTCGTCGGGGCATTCGCGCTGATAAGGCTCAGGTGGTGGAATTTGGCCTTTGTGCGGATTGTCGTCACTCTTTCGCTTACTTCCCGAAAGCTTAAAACTCTTTGCCTTAGTTTCCTTTTGACAACAAAACCACATCCAAATAAGCGCTTCCTCCCATCGAGTTGACTCTTCCCATAGTAGAAATCACAGCCTTCAATCTTCCTACTGCCTGGCCCATTCCATCGCATCTCCTGAAGCGGTGTCACATCAGCTTTGATTTCGGCGAGGGCGTCGGTAAGCTGTTCTGCTTTGCATGGTCGGTTGAGAGTACGCACCTTCCATGTACATACACATACATCGTTTTCCGTTTTTTGCGGGGGGGGGGGTAGGGTTGTCAACATTATCTGTCCGATCATCCCAGGCTATTACTTTTCATCACACTTTAATATTTCCTTTCATGGTCGGCTTGTGAGGCCTGCGCATGACTGAGATCGTTACAGTTGGTTCTTCAAAGCGATATCTGGTTTTTTGCTCTTGCTTCCTGGGAAGGTAACTCTGGTGACATAGCTCTGGAGCCGATGGATTCAATGGATCCAACGTTCGTCGTTAGTTCACCTTTTGGCTATCCAGCAGGCACCATTAGGAGGTTACGATACGATTTTCCACCACCATTTATCCATATATAATCTGCGCTTGCACAATGAGGTCTCAGCTGTGAGCCGGAAATTGCAGCAGTTTCCTTTACACAAAGGTCCAGGAGTAGAAGATCGAGTATTCCTTCCATTCCTGCGAGGGAGTAGTAGTCATCGCTCCTGTTCTGCCTATGCATGTCATTCTCTGTATACCACACTGAAAAAACAAACGTGCATTAATATAAAAAACGGCGTTTATTAACTGCTTATTTATTGTCACAACAAATTTTTTCTTGTCGGAGTGAACGGTTTATTAAAAAAAAATTCAGCGTTTGATAATCGTTTGTTGATACTATTAACAGCCGTTTATTAAATGAAAAATAAAGCACTTAATCACCGTTTATTAAAATTAATAACTCTATTAATTGCCGCAAACATTTTAGTTATCAAAAATAATTAATCGTTTATTGCCACAGTAAACAAAATGTTTGTAAGGGAACTGTTAAAGATTATATCTCAACCTTCATCTTATATCACAACCAATTCTTTAATT
Organism: Eupeodes corollae; assembly: GCF_945859685.1. Classification (NCBI taxonomy): domain Eukaryota; kingdom Metazoa; phylum Arthropoda; class Insecta; order Diptera; family Syrphidae; genus Eupeodes; species Eupeodes corollae. The sequence goes on along the minus strand of NC_079147.1, from coordinate 12,112,001 downwards.
TACAAATAGTTTATTATTTTTTATAACCTTATTCATTGACAAATACAAATTTGGCAATTAAAAAATAATAAACTGTTTATTGTTGTAATGAACAACATTATTAATAGACGAATTGGAAAATTTTCAAGTAATTTATTATTTTGTATAACCTTGTTCACTGACACAATAAACTTTGGTAATTGGAAAATAGTGAACCATTTATTGTTGCTATGAACAACATTATAAAGAGGCAAATTGTTAAATATTATATCCCCAACCTCCAAAAATGAAATTGATTCCTTGAATCAATCAATTATCAAATCAAAGATAACACTGCACTCAAACTCAGCGGAACTAAACTTCACTATGCCGAAAAACATTATTTGTATGAAATTGTATGAGGAATATCGCTAAACTTCATATCATTTCATACGAATTCTTGTGAATTGCAGTAACGCTGCAGTCAAAATAAGTAAATTGTTCAGTGATGAGTTTTATTTATATTTATAACTCGTTCTATAAGAGCAAAAGTCTAGAGCATAATTGATGTCTTTTAATTTGTTTTTAATTCTATATAGGTAATAATTTTGGCTAAGTACCTACTTTTATATTTTATGTAAGCAGACCATTTTTTGATAAAGTCGATCTTAAGGTTAAAGTTTAATGAGAAACATTTGCATTTAATATTAAAAAAAACTGGGTGGCGCAACAGTCCGTTGTGAATCAGGACCTGGTTACTTACAACTCTCAACTATTCCTGTGTGCGAGCACTGTTATCAGGAATGGAAGGGACCTAAAATTTTAGGCCGAATCCGAACGGCTAATTTGAGAAAGCACTTTTTCATGACAAGAATTACTCTTGAAGGAAATGTCAATTCCTTGCAAGAGGCAGTACCCGCGAAAATTAATTTTTTTAAATTAAGGTGGCACAGGCAGAAATTGAACCCAAGACCCTTTGCATGACAGTCCAACGCACTAACCATCATGCCACGGGTACTACTCATTTAATATTATATGATAAGGAATCATAAGAGCTTAATAAAATCATAATATAGAGTTTTCTACTTTCAATTAAAGACATTAAAATACGAAACAAAAACACAAGCCTTCAATTAGTATTTTCATTCATAATTGTTATATTCGATCGTTGGCATCTTTTGGGCTTTCTTACTATTATGTAAATAATAGTAATGTAAGCTGGGTGTAACTACCATGTCTGTTGTAGATGGCTGTGTTTTTAATTAACCGTTGTTATATATAATAAACAATTTATCAAAAATAATAAATCGTTTGTTAAAATTTAACGAAAAATTGTATTTTTTACCCAGATGCAGAGTTCACACTTTTTCCTAAAAATCCTTATAGTCAATATTTAAAATGTAATTGATGGAAATCGTAATGTGTCACACCTACAGTATACATGATTCCCAGAAATGTGAACTCAGAGTGTGAGAACAAGACCAAGAGCATTGTGAAATGTCCAACTATAGTGCATTTCTCTCACTCACACCTTTATAAAAAAAATGTTGAATGTCACACATCTCATATAAACTTCAACTTCTACCTTTACCAACTCACATTAACCAGCCAAACCAAACTTATTTCAAGTTAAAACATATACACAAAGGGTCAAAGGAAACTTTGAGTCCATTTCAGCACTCTAAAGAAAATGTAATAAGATAGGTTAACCATTGTAAATAAACAAATTTACAGAACGTAAGAAGGATTTGTATCTTTATAATGCTTTATCTTCTATGACTGCGTGATCGAATAAGTGTCTGATTACACGATTCGTTTTTTGGTTGTTTCATCTTTTGGCAAGCACGAACGTTCATGATTACTTGGTTCGCAAAAATATATAAATGTGTGTTTAAATTGTAAAAAAGAATACAAGACAAAGTGTGTGGAATGTCGCGAAAATTTCGTTCAGATTTACAAACATTTGTTTTTTGCAGTATTTGCTGTGTTATTGTGTACAAGCGTGAATTCCTGGCAGCTATCGCTAATTATTTATTAATACTGATATTTATTTTATATTTCAATCAAGTTATAATAATATTAACAGTAATAATAAAAATAATAACAATAATTATAATAAAAATAATAATAATAATAATAATAATAATAATAATAATAATAATAATAATAATAATAATAATAATAATAATAATAATAATAATAATAATAATAATAATAATAATAATAATAAAAATAATAATAATAATAATAATAATAATAATAATAATAATAATAATAATAATAATAATAATAATAATAATAATAATAATAATAATAATAATAATAATAATAATAATAATAATAATAATAATAATAATAATAATAATAATAATAATAATAATAATAATAATAATAATAATAATAATAATAATAATAATAACAAGAGTAATAATAATATTTGTGTAGGTACAGTGTTGTTAAAAATAAGGTAAGACAAAACCAATGTACTTGACAGTCATTTTAATTTTTATTAAAATACTCATATCTTAAATGTTCTAAGAATAACTATAGATTTTGATTGACCAACTTCTTACATTTTTAAAGTATACTCGATCGCCATCTTTTTATATTTAGTTTTAATCTTACTAATGTGATGACCTATTTTTTTCAAATAAATGTTGATTTAAGTTTTCCTTTCTCCTATTTTTTTCTTTTGTTCGAGTGAACACGTGGTATAAGTCTAAAATATTTTATGTTAAAATAAGAGCAAGCAGATAAAAATAGACTAATTTAGCGATAATGATTTGCTTTGTTTGTAAGGAAAAGATTGCCTCTGTAAAGATGTTTATAGACAACCTAAAAATGGTGAACGATCTGAGCACTTATATAACTTAACTGTATACAACGTTAACTGTATAAGCTTTATATCTCATATGAGCCCCCCCTTCTGGATCGTCCATTGGTCAAAAGTTAGAGAGTTTGTGCTGTGTTTTTGTAATAGGGCTATATTCGATACATATTATGTTCTTGGTCCAATCTTTAGTCAAAAGTAGTACTTTTAGCAACCAAGTTTAAGGAAGTAAAATACAAATGTTATTTTCATGTACAAAAAATAAATCATACAAAATATAATCCATTGCAATACGATTAGTTTTGAATTGAAGGGAATTCCTGCGAAAAAGCAATCAAATTATCTCCCAGGGGGGTCATGACCCCTACGACCACCCACCCCTGGATCCGCCATTGATAACAACGGTATAAAAGTAAATTGTTATCTGAGCAAGATATAAAATAAATACATTTTATTAGATACCGGATACAGTATTAATGTACATACGTAGTTTAATTTGTATTGAATTATTGATATAACAATACCTACTGCTTTTTTGAGAGCAATAGATATTTGTTAAATTTGTTTATCTTTTTAATCTTCATTACCCAATCGCTTGTTCCTCATTTCTGGGTTTTATCGAAACACAGTATTTCAAAAAATGTATGTCAAGACTAATGTTGCTTTAGCAAATACTCGCAAAACAATTTTGTTAAATTATAATATAGAAACTCATTTCTTTATTAGTCGATGATATGAAAAATGTTTTAAATAAAATTGTTTATATATATCAGATTGTCAAGATGCAGCTTTACTCTGGGCCCTACATGGGTATTTTGTGCCTTTCCAAAAAGTTGTGAGGAAAGACAACGAGGGAAAAAAAACGTTCACGAGATTTACCATCAAGGACTCCAAGAATTTGTTTGTTTGGGTCGGTGCTTTATTTATTTGATAATGAATGAACTTAACTGCAATAAATAAAAATTGTAAAATTAAATTAACTAGATCTTTTTTATTAGTTCGAAATTCTTTATTTTCAGAATTTTTATAATTTTCAGCATAGATTTCGATAGCGAGGTCCAGGATGAAGTGACTCATTGGCGCTGTAAACAGGTTTGTAATTGGAAGTTGGAAACTTTTTTTTAAAAATATTAATATGAATGTTTTCTTTTATACGTTTTAGATCAATATTTGCTGGACTTACACGACTGAAAAAGTTTCATCATTTTTGCCATTAATTTACTATGTTTTGTCAAAAAATACGCTTTTGACGATAAATGGTAAAAGTATGGCAAAAGTAATAAGCTTTTGCAGTCATGTAAATCCACCTGAAAAAAGGATTTATTTTAATAATCCTGTTTGTGAATTTAACAAATGGGTTTAATAAACGCAATAAACAAATTTATTGAAATCAATAAATTTTGTTTATTGCGGTTATAAACTTATTTGTTAATATTATAAACAGGTTTAATAAATTAATTATTTATATTAATAAACGCGTTAATTAAAATCAATAAACTTTGTTCATAAATGCAATAAACGACTTTATTAATATTATAAACTGAAATAATAAACGGTTGTTTATATTTATGAACGCATTTATTAAAATTAATAAATTCTGTTAATTAAGGTTATAAACAGGTTTATTATTATTATAAACGGAAATAATAAACGGTTGTTTATATTTATAAACGCATTTATTAAAATTAATAAACTCTGTTCATTAAGGCTATAATCGGGTTTATTAATATTATAAATGGAAATATAAACGGTTATTTATTTTTATTAATGGATTTTTTAAAATCAATAAACTCAGTTAATTGTGGTAATAAACGAAAATTTTAAATTGTTTGTAAAATTTTAAGCCGGAAATGGAGAATAATAAACGATAATTCACTGACACAATTAATGTGTTTATTGGACAAATTCCATCACTATATTCATTGTCTCAACGAACTTTTTAATTATATTTACGTACCTTTTTGGTTCAGTGCATGTTACCTTAAGTACTGTTTTGACGATGGCAGCGAAATCCAGAGTATGATTTTAGGATTTGGTCCCCAATTTCTACTGAAGATCCAATTGCTTGAGTAGAATGCGATTTAGCTGGATTTGATAATTTCCTCCTAAACTAGAAATTTATCCATTTCATGTTTTTTTTAATCCGTCAATATATTAAGACGATGTCCTGCTTTACATCGAATTAAAACACCCTGTCCCTGTTTATCATTTAAAACTTTATCCTATCCCGCTTCTAAAAATTGTAGTAGAAAACAAAACAAAAATTTGCACGTCTAATGTTTTCTTATGCCGTTTCTTTTATAACTCTTATACCATTCGCGTTGGTGGAGTTTTTCAAGGAAATCCTTTAAAAATAAAGTCATCCATCTCTTCGAGGATTATGGATTAAAATAATGTTACATTTATTTACTTTCTTTTGACAGTTCTAAAACCAAGAGTTGAAAGCGTTGTTGTTATGGTACCACTTAATGACGATGGAAAAAAGTCCTTAAAATCCTTTAAAACAATATTATACCAACAAAAAAGGGTGTCAATTAAAATGACATGAAAAAAAAAGCAAGTTAAATATCTATGGTGGCCAAAATGACCAATTACTTATGGATATTTCCCTTCCAAAAGCAAAAAGGACCTTTTGCATTGAACTCTAAACGACATAACCATTGAGCACAAATTGCTCCATTGCACAGAAAGCTTTGGTCCACATAAAAATGCTTAAAGATATTTGCATACCATAAATTCCTTGCAACTCCGGAGCGGTGGACTATGGCGGTGGAGGTGGTGGGATGCCCAATGAACAATATCTTCTTCAATTTACTCTTCCACAGATGAACATCATCAGGACACATGGAAGCTCAAAAAATGTCAGCAAACAACAAACAAAACAAAGGAGAAAAAACCAAGAACAGAAACAGGACTTTATGGTAATGTCAGATAATTTCATGGAATTTGTTTCTTTCACTTAACTTTATTTCCATCCAATTACATTACCTCGTTTTCATTTTCGTTTTGCGTTCATTCTACTACGTTGTTTGGGGGCTCTTCTGTGGCTCTGAAGTCTCTGAAAAGGAAGTAAATTTGACCGTGTACTGTAAAGGACATCAGTTAGGATATCTACACGAAGCTAGAGCTACGGCTACCTTAAAAAACATCTTGCCAAGAACACATTTGGGTGACCTTTTTTGGTAATTGGATACCTTTGGAAGGGAAGAAGGACGACGAAAAAATGCAAATACTATAGTTTTGACAGACCAGACCTTTATAGACCGTTTGGAAATCCAAAAAAAAAAAAAAATTACCTAACCGGAAAAAGATATTTGCAAAATGTTGATTTTTAATGCTTACGCATGCAGTAAATAAAATTGAGAGTCCTTTTTGAATGTCAAAGCAAAGCGAGAGGAGTTCGGGAGTTTCGTCTTTTTTTTCTTTTTTCTGGCATTTATTTCACTTTGGAACAATAATTAGGGTAACTATTTACGTTTTGTAAGTTTTCAGTTTTGAGAAACAAGCATTTTGTAAAAGGTTCAACGTCCAAGGGATGTACATTGTACAAATGTAAATATTGTAGTCCGATATTGACTTTTACTTGATGTATATGTATGTATAATGTAAACACGTTTTATACTCTTTAACATTCATTTTGTATTTTTGGTTGTATGTAAATGAGAATTGAAAATTTGAATGAAACCTTCTTAACTTAAAACTTTAATTTTAGTCTCTTGAAACTGTAAACAGTGTGTGGTAGTGTTAAAATCAAACTCGATGTCCCGACCATTTTTCGAAATATGGCCGAAAATACACATGCAAGCAATGAAATCTCTCTCAGAATTGTTGATTTAGATTCTTGAGACCTCAAAACGTCGGGAAATTTCAAAAATATTCTGTCTTAGCGATAAGTTTGTCCAAAGGAAAAGAAACGCATTTTAAGTTCAAAATTGTTTGTCTGAAAACCATCTAAAAACTCAAAAATGTGAAAATGACACAACAAATATTTAAATGATTTTCTCTTTGTAATTTTTAAAGGAAGACTTGGCAGAATGGAAGTACCTATGGATGCCTACTCTGTTCAAATTTGTAAAAAAATGTAATGAAATTGGTTTGCTAACAGATAAAACTTAGGCGGGGTGGCCAATTCAGAGCGCTTTTTTGTACTAAAAGACTTTTCGTTTCACCGTATTCCGTCTTTGGAAGGTTAAGACGAGATTTGGGGTTGAAGCAGAATTTGGAGAGTACGAAATAAAATATTTTGGTGCTCATACGAAATTAACGAGAGCTATTCGGGAAAAACAGAGTGTTGACGAGTAACTTACCCAAAATCAATCCTCATTTCTAAGCAAACTTAATTCGCCTAGTAAATCTTCAAATGTAAGCCTTCCTAAAATTAATATTCCTCCATTTTCCGGAAATTACAAAGATTGGCCTTTGTTTCCCTACATGTATCTACCGTTACAAATGATAAACTTACCTCTACTTAATAATTGTATTTCTTAAAAATAATTGCTTGAATTTCTTGAATTACGATGTGATGCGTTTGAATCTTGCACTCCTATGAACAATTCGGTACATCGCGAAAAAAGCAACCGACTTCAATTCGCTCACACATAGTTGAGTCAGCAGGACAAAACCATAAGTCCTTGAAATGCAAAAGTAATCACAAATTTTCAGAGTGTCTTTCGTTTATTTTGCTAAGTATTGATTCTCGTCAGAAGTTTCTTAAAGACAATTCATTGTGTTTGAATTGCTTTAGTTCTAGCCACGCATCTTACGAATGATGTAGCAATTTTCGTTGTCAAGTTTATAAATCGCGGAATCACTCACTTGTCGACTCAAATCAATTTAGTGGTCCTGAAGGGAAACTTCTTCCGATTTTCCAGTAGACAACTTAAATGTTGACGTTACCCCTCCGGTGTTCCTATTACTAATTCTGATTCTCCCTTGTTGACCAACCATTCTCTCAATTTTGGTTTTCCAAAGCAAACATTTTTGAGTACCATTCTCTCCTAAATTCGTAATCATCAGTGTGAACTATTAAAATGTAGAGTGTTACTAGACACAGGGTCACAGTCTTCATTCATTATAGAAGCATAAGCTCAAAGTTTTGGTTTTCGCCGAAAACATTCTCGGATTCCTATTTTAGGACTTTCTTTTACAAATGCTGGTCACACTAACGGATATTTGTCAATTTCATTGCCTTCGAGAGTTAGCAAGCCGGTTCTTTAAAAAAAATAACTTCTAACTTACCAGCTCACACAAAGGTTGGAACTAAGTGATCAGGATCCAAAGAGATAATGATCCTGCTGAAATACTGTTTCGTTAATTTGTTTCTCGCTCTGAAGACGGTAGATATATTGCTGGTTGCCGCCATGTCTTGGCTTAATTCTATGGAGCGTCGATTAAAAAAAAAAAAAACCCTGACTTAGAGCGACAATATAGAAAGTTTATAGAAGATTACTTTAGTCTTGATCATATGGAACGCATACCTGATGATGAGACAATATCTTCCCGTGGTTGACATTTTTATCTTCCACATCATGCGGTGTTTAAGCCTGACTGTACTACGACTCGGTTCGGGTCGTTTTTGATGGCTCTGTCAGTGACGCAACTGGGCAGTCTATTAATGGCCGTTTATACATAGGCCCTCCTATACAAAGAGACCTTTTCGAAATTTGTCTTTGTTTTCGCCAGCATCAATTCGTATTTACAGCCGATATAGTAAAAATGTTTCGACAGATTTTGATCCGAAACCCCAAAATAGACTAGCAGTTATCTTTTGGCGAAATTCTTCTACGAAAACACTTTTGACTTACAACAGTAACTTATTAAACTTCAGCTCCATTTTTGGCTGTTCGTGCCTTGAAACAGCTTGCTGAGGATTATCAAGTAACACATCCTATTGATGTCTACGTTGATGACATCATGACGGGAGCAAACTCTATTGAAGTTCTTATGAGAATTCTGTCAAAACTTGTAGAACTTCTATTGCTAGCCAAAATCTCAGTAAGTGGAGTTCAAATCGGTAAAATACCATTAGAAGATTGTGCGTATTCCTCTTTGGATTATGAAAGGTCATCTTCCTTCATCAAGGTTTTAGGAATGTACTTAAAACCCAATCTATGATGTTTTTTTATTTCGTTTCAATCAACCTAGGCTTAACCGATCTCTAACAAGAAGAACTCTCCTCTCGGAAGTTGCTCGAACATTCGACCCATTAGGTTAGTTGGCTCCATCCGTGATCATCTTTATAATTATGTTCTAAGAACTTTGGTCATCAGAACTTAAATTAGGATGAACCATCGAGATGAACTTTTTTTGTTTGAGGACATTCACGGGTTTTCGGACGCCTCGTCGTCGTTGGCATACGCGGCCGTTGTGTATACTCTATCAATATCGGCCTTGTATGAAGTAAGGGTGACAATAATCGCGGCGAAAACAAAGGTGGCTCCTTAAAAACCTCTTTCTCTAACAAGAAGTTTAGAGCTCTGTCTAGCCTTTCCATGCCACAAACCACATGTCATTCAAGTCAAGCTCTCACGGCAGCGCTCAATTTCTATGCCGACTAACTAAAACTGTCAAACTGCATCGCCTACATTTGCAAATGGATTTGATCCGAATTTAAAAAAGGGCTTACACAGAAGCGTTCATGGTAAAAACGGTAATGAATGTATCCTAAAGACGAATGTGTCCAGTTTATTTGGCATTTTTTCTTAATTTCATAACTGGTAAAAAATTCCTTGTTGGCTTTTTTAAGTCATTGATGCACCAAAAATTTTTATCGCTATGCCGTAAAATAAATGTCATACATTATCGTTCCACCCTAGTGTACACAGCACACTGTGTCTCAAAAATACCGTTTTTCAACATTAATTTCATGACAGTTTCCAGTATTTGATGAGATTACTTTTTTAGACAACGAACTCGTTATAAAAACAAAACAAAAAATTTTGCACAGCTTTGAGATATAAAAGATTGGATTGTGACTATAGATTCATTTATTTATTTCCTTAGTCTATATGAATAATTAAAGTTTGTTTTTTTTCGAATTTCCAAAGATTGTATCACAAAATCCTGACCTCAGATTGGATTTGAAAAAATTACAGTTAATTGAAATGTTTATTTTTACCTCAGCCATAATAAAAAGGAAATACAAATAATAAATGTTTAGCATTTTTAAAGCAAACTTGTATTCATCCCACACTTTAAATAATAATTTATTAAGACCAACACCCTTAAGTTTCATCTTGATTTCCTCGCTCAGCACAGACAAATAATATAATAAGAAGCAATTTGTATTAATAAATTTCTTTTAATTTTTCACCGAAATGAGTATATTTGATTAATTAATAAATTTGTGAATGCTAACATACCTCTACAACATTATGTATGAAAGAAGAAACAATCTTGAAAAGGTAGGAATTTGCTTAAGATAAGTAATATCATTAAGATGGCAAATAATTTACCAACAAAAAGTTATGGTTTTATGGTTAAATCCAACAATAAAAAACAGAAAAAATATTTTCAAAAGAAAATTAATAACTTCTTGCTCTCAGGTAAACAATAACCATATTTTTACTTCAACTCCTACAGTAACTTTTCGTCAATATGAAATAAGAAACAAAAATATGAAACCAATTTAAAACTTCAAGAATAAGACTAGAAACGAAAAACATTGTTTTTTCCTACGTTAGCTGAGCATCTTGATGAGAAAAAAAAAGAAAACTTTTAGCCGATCAATATTGTATCTTATTTGAATCGGTTATTAAATTATTTACCTTTTACGTATTCTTCTTTTTTTTTTTTTTTATTATGAACCCTGTGAAAAGCTGTTATTCAGCATCAGGGACATTATACGAGATAAGTTCAAGGATATAATATTCCTGAAGTGTTTGTGTCACATATCGTTCCTTTTCATGCCTTCAAGCGAAATGATTAATTTATTTTTCGAGTTTTTGGGGACCAAAGTGGGTATGTAGGAGTAAAACAAACAAAAGTAGCTTATAATACACAAACAACCTACACCTACGTTTATGTACTGTTGTAAACGTCCTTTGACGTATTGGACCTAATTTTGAGTTAAGTTTATATTTTCTTCTGGGCATGTAGCTAATGCTTTTACATGCGTGGGATATCAGTTCTGATAATCGTATTAATCTGAGAAAGAAAAAAGAAAAAACAACACAAACTTGTATAGGTATATACTGAGTGTCCTTTTTCGGTTGCCATTATTTATCATGGTTTTTGGAAACATTAATATTGGATATGAAAACTTATGTCACATCCATCAGGCATTTTGACGTGAATGTAACTAAAAGTAATGAAATGACAGGATTGTTTCTTTTGGCTGGATGGCGCATCATAATAAAATAAGTGAAGGACATACAAACAGAAAACCTTAAATGGCAATAAAAATACAGGAAAGTGTATTAGTTAGCCTTTGCCTTGAAGTGGTTTCTTCAAATGTTTAAAGGTTATCCTATGGCCAGTGAAAGTTTTGGGGTGACTCGAAAAACTATTTCGTTAATAAGAAATACAAAAAACTAAAAATAATGTTCAGATATCTTATGGTAGGACTAAGACGACTTCGTAGCAAGGAGATTTTTATTCAGAACTATACACATTTTAAAAAACCTGTCACACTTAGCTTCGGTTTGATAAAATTGAAGTCACTTTTTGAACACTTATGCGGCTACAAGAAAGTCAATCACAACAACTTATTTCAAAACTAATTTTATTATACCGTGTCGGATGCGATAAATGTCCATCTCCCATATCATGTTCACATTTTTTTCTCTTATGATTTCTGAATTGAAATTACTTCAAAACAAGACATTGAAAAGAGCTTTCTTAGATAATAATAAATAAATTAGGTGGCCCAACAGTCCGTTAAGAACTAAGGCCTAGTGACTTACAACTCTCAAACATTTAATTGTACCAGTATTGTTATCATTGTTTTAAGCCGAATCCGAAGCTGATTTGAGAAAGCACTTTTCATGACAGGAATTACTCTTGGAGTTTTTCCAATTCTTCGCAAGAGGCAGTAGCTACCTGTGTAAAAAAAACTTTAGATGGCACATGTCTGGCATGACAGTCCAACACACTATCACGACATGGGTACTACAGCTTTTTCAAGTTAGCCGTTTGAAATCAGCATAGAGGCATTAGGTTTCCTCAATCTCTGACATTATTCGCGCACATTAACGGTTGAGAGTTAAAAGTCACTAGGTCCTGGTTTTTTTTATAGAAATTATAACATGTCGGCACAATTTTAAGGCTTTCGCAGTTTATCGGGTCTAAGTTTAGTTACGTTTTCGTTTACTTACTTACTTACTTAAGGTGGCGCTACAGTCCTGTGTGAACTAGGGCCTCACCCAACAAACTTCTCCATCTAGCTCGGTCCCTAGCTAGATGTCTCCAGTTTCGCGCTCCAAGTTGGGTGAGGTCACCTTCCACTTGTGCGCGTCACCTGATCCGCGGTCTTCCTCTACTGCGCTGTCCTGTGGGTGCGGATTCGAAGACTTTCCGGGCCAGAGCATTGGTTTCCATGCGCTCTACGTGACCCAGCCAAGTCTACGTCGCTGTACATCCCGTACAGTTCGTCGTTCCATCTTCTCCTCCACTCCCCTTCGATGCATACGGGACCGTAGATCACACGAAGAACTTTTTTCTCGAACCGACCCAAGGTGCTTTTATTCGCTTTTGTCATAGTCCATGCTTCTGCACCGTATAGCAGGACGGGGATGATAAGGGTTTTATATAGCAACACTTTGGTCCCACAAGAGAGGACTTTACCACTCAATTGCTTTCTTAGTCCAAAGAAACAGCGGTTAGCAAGAGTTATTATGCGTTTGATCTCAGCGCTGGTGTTGTTTTCTGCGTTTACAGCGGAGCCTAGGTAGACGAAGTTATTGACTACCTCAAAATTACGTATGTCGTTGGTGACTTTTTGACCAAGACGTTGGTGTTGCATGTCCTTTCTTGACGACAGCATGTGCTTTGTTTTGCCCTCATTAACCGTTAAACCCATTTTTGCCGCCTCTGCCTCAATACTCACAAAAGCCCCATTGACCTCACTCTGAGTTCTTCCGATTAAGTCAATTTCATCAGCATATACCAGTAATTGGACAGACTTTTGAAAGATAGTGCCTCTAGTGTTGACGTGTGAGCTCTGCACTATTCTTTCAAGCACGATGTTAAAAAAATCGCATGACAGCGCATCACCTTGTCTAAAGCCTTTTTTGACATCAAAAGGTTCGGTAAAGTTGTTTCCAACCTTTATGGAGCAGCGTGAATTCTCCATGGTCATCCTGCACAAACGGATGAGTTTGGCAGGGATGCCAAAACTAGACATGGCTCTATACAGCTCGTCCCTGTAGATGCTGTCATATGCGGCCTTGAAATCGATGAAAAAATGGTGGTTTTCGATTTGGTGTTCTTGAGTTTTTTCCAGGATCTGCCGTAATGTGAATATTTGATCAACTGTGGACTTTCCTGGTCTAAAACCACACTGAAAACGACCTATCAGTTTGTTGACGATGGGCTTTAAACGTTCACATATTACGGCAGAGAAGATTTTATAGGCGATGTAAAGTAGACTTATTCCTCTATAGTTGGTGCAGTTTAGAGGGTCTCCTTTTTTCAGGATCGGGCAAACAATACTGAGGTTCCATTCATCGGGCATGTTTTCTTCCGACCATATCTTACAGATAAGTTGGTGCATGCTCCTAACCAGCTTATCCCCAGCTGCTTTAAAGAGCTCGGCATTCAAGCCATCTGCTCCAGCGGCTTTATTAGACTTCAACTTAGATATGGCAATCTTTACTTCGTCTAAGTCGGTAGGACGGGATTGTTGGCTTTCGTCGTCTATATCGAATGGGTCATCCTGCCTGACAGCGGAATTCAGTTCTTCATCGCCGTTATACAGTCGGCATAAGTGGTCCTTCCATATCCTCAGCATTGACTGCGGTTCCACTATGATGTTTCCACTTTCGTCTTTGCAGCCTTCGGTTCTAGGTTTATGTACCTGTGAATTTCGTTTCACCTGTTCATAAAACTTTCGAACCTCATTCCTGCTTTTATACCTCTCAACAACTTCGACCGCACGCTTCTCATGGCTTCTCTTTTTCCTTCTGAGAAGTCGGCGTTCTTTTCGCCTCTTCTGCTTATAGAGCTCACCAGCAGCTCTCGTCCTTTTATGCAGCGCCGCTTTGCGTGCCTGTTGTTTGGCTGCATTTGCCTGCCGACATTCCTCATCAAACCAGGGGTTCCTTGTTGGTGGCTGTTTGAAACCTAACACATCAGAGGCGGCTTCTCTGATTGCATCTTGGCAATGTTGACACTGGTTTTCGATACATTGTGTTGGCGGTAGAGAACTTCGAGAGAGGTTACTTGTAACTCGGTCAGAAAAGGATTTGGCGATCTCTGGCGATTGTAGCCGTTCGACGTTGTATCTTCTCCCAGCACCTCCCTGTCTTGCCTTGGGTCTGGAAATCCGAAGTGCTTCCTTGGCTACAACGAGGTAGTGGTCCGAGTCGATGTTAGCTCCTCGGAAAGTTCCTACATCCATGATGCTGGAAGCGTGTCTGGCGTCAATCGCAATATGGTCAATCTGGTTGACGGTAGATTGATCTGGCGAAGTCCAAGTTCCTTTGTGGATGTTGAGGTGTGGAAAACGCGTACTGGCTACCATTACGTTTCGCCCCGCAGCAAAATTTATGAGCCTGAATCCATTGTCAAAAGTGTTGTCGTGCAGGCTGTTCTTCCCGATTATTCCACCAAAGATGTCTTCCCTTCCTAGCTTGGCATTAAAATCATAGTTATAGATGGTTTAATAAAATTATTAGGGCATATTTTGAATATTTGTACAGAAATAGATAGGTTGATAGATAAGATTGCTGTTAACTGGAAAACCAACACACTTACATCGATAGTTGGTCCGTTTAAGGCAATAGGTATCGGAATTTCTTAGATCACTGGGATTATTATAGTAAACGTTTCCAAGTTGGAGAGTATGATACAGCAACTCAGAAAGTGAGACAATAACTATTAAGCAAGTAATCAGAGCTTAGAACCTGAACACAGATGGTAACTGTACTCAAGCTATACTTAAAGAAGAAACAATCTTGAAACACAAGCCGAGAACCTCGAGTTGTTCCAGTCATGATGTCATGGACGAGAGTCGGACTGGTTTTATGTAGGAGTTGTGAGACTTAAATATCAATTGGAAATTTTCTGTCAACTGAATCTTGTGAAAATGATATTTATTCATAAAACCTCCTCGCCTTGACTTTGGGGCAAGATGGGAAATGAATCTAAACATAAGAACCTGTTGATAAAAGCTTATATAAAAGAAAACACATCCATATATCTGATAATGGCAATCTGTAGGTTTATGAAGTAATCCCTAAACCCTTTGATAATAAGTAAACTCATATCCATCTTTAGGGGCTGTTGAGATAAAAGCCAAGTAATAGTTTGGTGGAGTAAAAACCATAATACAAGGCTTTGATGCATTAAAGAGATAATAATGTTGTCAAGGTCATAATATAATGAATGATAAGCTTACAGTATTAAGTGTCGAAGCAGGTAAGAGATTAGAAGTTTTAAACAAAAAAAGTGTCAGACTTAGGACAGAGCCCATATTAATTGTGTCAGATTTGAACCATCCAATATTGCATGTATTAAATTATTGTAGCAAAAAATATTAATCAATCAAAAACGAAGGCTGCATTTTGCATTTTCGACAAAAAGTGTCTGACGTCAACAGATTTCTTCAACTGTTCGTTGATTACCAGTTGATTTATTCCTGCGAAAGCGGTACTGTCGGTCTTTGAAAAAAAAACCTTCGGTCTTTGAAATAATCAAAAGCTGATGATATATCAACTTTTCCATTATTTTGGAAAGAATTTTTTTTTTTTTTTTTTTTTTTTTTATTCATTCATTATTCTCTTTTACACAATAAACTAACGTATATACATAGTTACAAAATCTTACTTTTTACAATTGAGAATAGCTAGTGACATTTTGTATTTTGCTTATAAAAGCTATAAATAGTGTTAGATGTCACTTTAAAAAAGACAAAATTAATCAAAGTGGGGTGACAGTCATTATTGTTTTTTTTTTGTTTTTTTTTTCTTTGTTTTTTTCTTTTTTTCAAAATTAACAATAAAATTTACAAATATAATTAAAATTTTAAAGATTTTAAACTAATATTTATGCAACATAGGAGAGCAAATCTTCTATCTCATCGTGATCAAAATCAAGAAGCCATGATTTAACATTTTTTAAAAATTTACTTTGGGTTCTTATAACTCTTATATCATGAGGAAGATTATTAAAAAGTTTACAAGACACAACTGGGTAGGAGTTCCTATAATGGGTAGTGCGGAAAGCTGGAATTAAGACAACATGACGGCTAATGCTACGTAAGTTACGTGAATCAAATATAGGACTTTGCATATAGCCACCTCTCATATAAAATATTTTAGAGACCCTAAAATAAAATAAATGCCTAACTGGAAGAATTCTCAAGGATCTAAACAATGACATAGAGTGAGCAAGGCGATGAGCGTTACTAATTTTTCTTATGGCGCACTTTTGTAAGATGACGATTGGCCTTAGATTGGACATGTAGGCACCTCCCCAAACACTAATCCCATATTGCAGTTTTGAATGGAAGATTCCATGGTAAACAGTAATGAGTGTTCTATTAGAACAACACTTTCTTAACCGATATAAACACCTAATAGAAGAGCGCAAGTACTGTTTCAAACTAGAAATGTGTTGCATCCAACTCATGTTTTGATCGATCGTAGTACCAAGATATTTAAAGTTCCTGACCACTTCAATTTGAAAACAATTCGAACTGCAGGCCTCATTTTCATTAAAGGTTGCTTCAGACACAGATGTACAAACACAACCATTTAAGCTGAAACGCTGACAGTCAAACGAGTGGAACTTGACATCGACATATGGTGGCTCAAGTGAACCTAATCTGAAAAACATTAATTTAGTTTTTCCACTTACAATTAACTTATGTGAAGCAAACCATAATCTCAATAAGTGAATATCGTGGTTTAGTTCAGCTGTCAGATTCAGTGGGCTCGTTGAGCCATATGTCGTTCAATCGAAAGCTATCTCGGCAATTAGTTACATTAATGTGAAAAGATTGAATTAGTTCTTGGATTTAATTAGAACATCCATTTTGAAGTCTAATCTTCACAACATGCATAGATTCCAATTTATTCTAATCTAAATTCCATGTAGAGAAAATGGAATGACCACTTCTCAAAATTATGTAACGGCGATGACGAACTGAATTCCACTGTTAGGGAGATAAAACCCTCAAACTAGCGACTTAATAGGGAACATACATAAAATCAATTGTAAAATATGTTCGGAATAAAACATGCCTGATGAATGGCATCCCAGAATAGTTTGCCCAATACACAAGAAAGGAGACCCTCTAAATTGTGCCAACTATAAAGGCATCAGTCTCCCGAACATTGCATAAAAGATCCTTTCTGCCGTATTAAGTAAACTTCTTAAGCGGTTCTGATCAGTGTGGCTTCAGACCAGGAAAGTCCACCATTGACCAATTATTCACATAACTTCAGATATAGGAAAAAAAATCAGGAACTTTAAGTCGATACCCACCATCTGTTTATCGGTTTTAAAGTCGCGTATGACAGCATTTATAGGGAAGAATTCTTCAGAGCAATGGCTTATCCGTTTGTTAATAATGGCTATAGAGAATGGACGCTGCTCTATCAAGGTCAGAAAAGTTCTCACCGATGTATTTGATGTCAAAAAAGGTTTTAGGCAAGGCGATGCACTGTCATGCGACTTCTTCAACATCGTTCTAGAAAGAATTGTGCAAAACTCAAACATCAACACTAGATGCACAATCTTCCAATTACTGTGAAACGCAGACGATATTGACATAATTGGAAGATTAAAGCGTGATGTCACTGAAACGTTTTTGACCATTGCGATGGAAGCGAAGAAGATGGGTTTAGTGGTCAATGGGGGCAAGACCAAGTAAATGCTGTTATCAAAAACGGACATAGAACAACAACGTCCTGGACCAAACCTCAAAATGGACAGCTATAACTATGAGGTAGTTGAGGGCTTTGTCTACTAACGCTGAAATCAAACGAAGAACAACTCTTGCAAATCGCTGCTTCTTTAGACCTAGAAGGGAATTGAGTAGTAAAGTCCTCTCTCGACCATCTAAAATCACTACCTTTAAGACACTCGGTTCTCATTTATGACTCTGAGGTCTAGACCCTGTCTAAAAATACAAGGACGAACTGTTCGGGTTGTACCGCGACACTGACCTGGTCAGTGGAATTTAAGTCCAACGACTTAGATGGCAGCGTCATGTAGAGCGAAGGGACATCAACGCTCCAGCCAAGAAGCCACTCGAATACAATCCCGATGGACGGACCGGCGCAGTAAAAAAAAGACCGTGACTCAGGTGGGTGAATACGTCAACAAACTTGGCAGGCGAAACTGAAGCCAGCTAGCTAGGGAACCGAGCGGTTTATGGGCTGTTGGCAGCATTGGACTGAACTTCTTCTAAGATGATTGGAATCGTAACTTAACTATGAATGGTCAACGCTACAGTGACATGATATCCAACCCTTTTTTTGCCCAAAATGCATGAGCTCGACTTTCATGATATGTGTTTTCAAGAAGACTGTACCACATGTCACACAGCACACGCAAATATGGAGTTATTGAGAGGTGAGTTCGGGGAACATTTAATTTCACGTTCGAGACCGGTCAGTTGGCCGCCTTGATCGTGCAATTTAACGCCCTTAGACTATTTTTGTGGCTATGTTAAAGCTTATGTCTATACAGACAAGCTCGCATTTGATGCATTTTTCTGAATTGTATGTGTTTTTTTAAAAAAAAACTTTCCTACAGCTTTTGAGAAATAACACTTTAGGTTAAGTAGGTTATAGTATCTGTCCAAGATGGAAACGGTCACACTTAGGCCAGTTTAATGGCCCATTGGGATACCACATGAATCTTGAGGCTTCCTCCTAAGCTCAATGGAACCAGCTTGAGTCCCTCACGAAACGTGAGAGGCTGATTATATCGATATGATTTACTCGTAGATCGTTTGAGAAGAATTCTCCTAGGTAATTCTTGCGTTTTCGAGCCAACGCAGGGCATCATGAAGATGAAGAACCGTTTCTTTTTCTTTCTCGTCCATACAGCTTCTGCAAAAGTCATTTGAGTAGACAGTGTCCGGTTATGACACCTATTATCGAGCTTATATGCAATCTGCTTAGAGAGAGCAAGCACCTTGAACGTTTTAAATCCAGTGTTGGCTAGATGTTTTTACTGACTTGACACGTGGTGATGTTGTACCACCAGGTGCTTGCCCTCCTTACAGCGTCTTGCATTAGCAACAGTTACAAGTAGCGATTGGTATGCCAGTACGTGCCAATGGGCTGTACTGTACCGTTTTTGCCGAATTCATCTGCCTTACAGTTACCTGGAATGTCTCTATGACCTGGGACCCAGCAAAGGTGAATATTAAACTGTTGCCTAATCTCCATTAGAGATGATCGACAGTAATGGACTGTTATAGAGTTTGTAGAGAAAGAGTCCAGAGATTTGATAGCGGCATGACTATCTGAGAAAATACGGATATCAGATGTTGATATCACGTTTTCTTTAAGCCAGGACAAAACTTCCTTTATCGCCAAAGGTTCCCCCTAAAACACGCTACAATGAATGGGAAGGCGGAATAAGAAACTTAATTTCAGTCGTTCAGAGTACACCTCTCCACCAACCCCTTCTTTTGTTTTTGACCAATCTGTGTACAAATGGATTGTCTTATCCTCCAAGAATGACCTATCCTCCCAATAGAAATCTGTAAATTTCTGTCGAATTGCAGTTGGGGGATGGTGTAGTCTGTGTGCTTTGGAATTGATTCTAAATACCTAAGAATTACGGAGTGGCCAATGTTGTTGTTAGTCCACTGCGACGAAGCTTTGAGGCGAATAGCAGAGTTTGCAGCTATTTGTTTGCTAAATATGTCGAGAGGTGTTAGGTAGAGCAAGGTGTCCAGTGCCGCAGACGGGGTCGTGCGAAGCGATCACCTTATACGTAGGCAAGCTGAACCTTGGACTTTATTTAACTTATCCCTGTTTATAACTTTCTCTAAAGTAGTCCATCATACTGCCACACCGAACGTTAAAATCGGTCTGATTACCGAAGTGTATAGCCAATGCGGGATTCTGGGTTGTAAACCCCATTTATTACCAATAGCATTTTTGCAATAAAAGAGAGCTACAGTAGCTTTTTTGACTCTTTACTGTGCGTTGTGTTTCCAATTAAGTTTTTATCTAAGAAAAGACCAAATCGGTTTTGTGTGGGTTAACACCCAGTCTTCACCGATCAGCCTAAAGTATTACTCTGTCCAAGGTATTTTGTAAAAGTTCTTTTATGATGTTAAGGTGCTTTCTTGGAACTGTCATAGCAACGTCGTCCGCATAGGCTATCACTCTAAAGCCCTCCGCATCCAGACCAATTAGGATTTCATTCACCATTAGGTTCCAGAGGAGAGGGGATAGAACACCTCCTTGCGGTGTCCCCCTACTAACGAATCGTCTACCAGAAGAGTTGCCCAGTTTTGAGTTAATTATTCTGCTAGTAAGCATTAAATGAATTAACACCCGAAGCGAACTCTCTACATTTAGATATGTCAGTGCAGATGTGATTGCAGATGTGTCCATCTTCGACGGTGCGTACTAAAGTGTGTAACGCTGTTTCCACCGATTTATCATCACAGTAGGTATATTGAGACGAAAGCAGAAGACTTGTATCGATACTTGTCCTTAAATGGATATCAATCAATCTTTCCAAGGTCTTTAGAAAAAATGATGATAGACTTATATTAAAACAACTTTAACTTCTCTCCATGCCGAGTGAACATGGACAGTTGGTAACAATTGCCTCAAGGATTGGTGCAATTATGTCAAAAGTCTTTTGTAAATCGGCTGGTATTATTCCATCTGCTCCTGCAGATTGAAATTGTTTGAAGCGTTTGAACGTATATAATTGTTGCATGTTTCTGTAAGAGAACTACCAGGAAAGTGAGTGTCCAATAGTAAGTAAAGCGATTCATTACTTGAATTTTTCAGGAGCCGTATGCATTTTTCAAGCAGCTTGGCATAGCTGAACTAGTTAAAAGAATTGTTCATAACCTATAGGCTTTAGAAGTTTCTTCTATCGTGCCACAGAAGGATCGCCAAGAAGATCGTTTAGATTTCCTTACTGCCTTATTGTCCCAGTGAGAGGCTAGACTTGCGGCTTTGGTCCGGTTGAAAAGTTTCCTGCATTCTTTCCTGAGCGAGTTAAGTTCTGAGGCCCACCATTGTGGTTTCCTCTTTCCTCTTATGTCTATAAGTGGACAAGCAATTTCTAGCTATCTGTTCATAGCTGAGGTAAGGTCATTGACTTTGTTGTCAAGTTCATTAGCATTAGAGGAAGGACTAGATAGTCCAGGTTCTAGTAAACTCTGTAGTAAGTTCCTGTATGAAGCCCAGTCAGTTTTCCGATAGTTTCGAAAAGTCAATGGACTCGGGTTATCATCCATATTTATATTGAACTAGATATAACTATGATCAGAGAACGAGTGTTCTTTGGATACTTTTAAGTCCAAAATCTTATAGTACCTGAGACAAAAGTTATTTCTAAGTCTTCTTGTCGAGTTTTAGTTATGGAGGTTGTTTTATTTTCAACATTATTTACTAAGAGGTTAGTATAAAGAATATAATCAAAAAGAGACGTGCTGCTCCATACAGCATGATGAGCGTTAGCATCGCTCCCAAAAATTAGTCGGATCCTTTGCCTTTCCGCTTCAGCGACGACTTTATCCAGGGTTTTTCCAGGGAGAGGGCCAATGTGGTCATGGCCAAGATACGCCAACACTAGCCAGAACCTTCCAAAATCACCCTATAAAAGATAATAATTTTTCTCGTAACAAAAAAGAGTTATGTATTTATCAAAACCGAGGGCATCCATTTTAAACAAGAGAGTCTAAGGCCCATAAGATAACCGTTTGCGTTATTGCTGCGATAGCGGTACTGTCGGTCATTAAGAACACATATATCTTCGTGTTATATCTGAAGCTGATAATTATTCAGATTTCCCATTGTTTTGGAAAAAAAAGTCGACTTACTTCAGATCCGAAACTCACTCTGGCGGCAATAAGTTTAATACAGTTAATTTGTTCTTGTCTACTTTTAGAACGGTGATTCTTGCATAATAAAAATATCATTATGTTGAAGCTACAAACTGTCTCATAACTCTATGAGATTTTCTTTATATTTTTTTTACCATTCTTAAAAAAAATTCATAACCATTTTTCAAGCCAGCTATGACCACGAAATGTACATCACTCTGCCTTTCGAATTTTCTAGATATCCAAAATCGGTAGATACTTCAAATTGCTTTGGAAAAACTAGTTAGATTTCCAATAATTCCAAATTTCCAAATAACTTTGGTCAAAACCTTTTTTGATCTCGAACAAATGAGACAGACTTTGCACAAATGCAATTTAAGTTAAAAACATAATTGTAGGTCCTAGGTTCTGATGATCTGTTGCACTTTCACAATATTATTCATCTTAGTCTTATCAACTTTCAAATTTAATATTAAAATCATAAGATGTTTTTTCTATTCATCATATATGTTTAAACAACTTGTATCTTCAGGTATTTCGTCCATCCCTACATATGTCCTTCCCAATTTATTATGCTTGTTAACTTTATCACAAAATTCTTCTTAAATTGAGTATAAAATGGGGATGAGTTTATTATGGACATTCCTAAACAAACGTATGTCTGATGTACGAGGACTATGTTGTAAGACATTTCATTTTGATCTTAAAAGCAATAAGTAAATAGGTAGAACAATTTCGACCCGCCTCAAAAAGAAGTAAGTCATTTTTCAATCATTTTTATTTTCTACTAACTGAGAATAAGAAGTCACATTCCTTTAAAGAAAAATAACAACAAAAAAAAAAAACACCCTTGTTACATTATGGAAAAATGTTGTTTTTCTACATTTTTTTTTTGTTTTGAGGAACATTTCTAAGAAAAATGATTTATCCTATACCCTTCCCTGAATGCCAGAAGTGAATAGCAGGAAAAACAAAATCATGACCATCAGACGAACCAAGCCATTGATACTGACCGTGATGCTTAGAATTCAGAATTTTCTTTTATCATTGATGCGTCCTCTATATTTTGCTAATGCTTATGAATTTTGGGTGTCATTGTCCTTGGGCTGGGCGCGGGCCAGTCCGGGTCGGGCATTCTTTATCTAAGATTCTCATTACGCTGATGGAACACGACTTGAATAGATGATGATTTCTTATTTTCGTTTCTTGTTTTTTAACTTCTTAACAACTTCAAAGGAGTATTTTTTTTTTGGTCTGACAACGAAAGGGATGAGTCAACTATAGATAAATTTCATCCTTGAAAACGGATATGATATGATGACTTTAACACAAGATCCAGTATACCTCCATAGATGTAAAGTGTATGCAAACAAAAGGCTTCAAGACCACTATTTGCATTGTAGGATATGTTAGGATGGGCGGTGTTATGTATAACACATATCCTTTTGCATAAATGCAATGAATCCTGTTGTTCGGTATTTATGTATACCTATACTAATACCAATGCACAGTGGCGTTATGTTATACGTCGTATGATGCAAAAAAGCAAGAAATTTATTCAAATTTATACGGGCAAGACGATAATTCTGCTGCTATTTTATTGTGAGAGTGGTTTTTTGTTGCTGTTGTTGTTATCCTGTATATTTATGCAAGGATTTTTGTGTTTCTTAATAGTTGCATCTTTTACATATTTAAAGGATAAGAAGGTAAATTCATGGGTTGAAGATTATGCCGCTATTTAGATGTGGTAAAAACAGGAGCATATATTAGGAAAGTGGGCCAACACTTATGTCATGAATATCTGAAATAATAACTATTATTGTAAAATTTGACTTTGACACTTAAGAGTCTTAAGTTACAGAATTATTCTCAGAATTTAAAATGAAAAGATAATATTAACATCTTGGGAAGAGATGACGTCTTACCCTGTAGACTTTAATCAGTTTACACTTCGAACTAGCTATTTAACTCCCTTGTTTTTCTTAGAGTCAGTCAAAACTAAAAGACAATAAATTTGTTCGGCAATCAGTGGTATCCGTAGATAATAAGACGCGGCTCATATTACAGCTCTTACAAGCAAACTTTTACGATGAAAATGATTTTTAAAAATAAGCGCTGCCAATTTTTTTTAAATAAAAAAAATGGTTTTGGATATTAATGAAATCCTTTATTCCTGTGAAAGTACGTTTGATGCCATTATGTATGGAACTTGATTCCTTTTGCAAGGATACCACGGTCACGCTTTGTAGAAGTCCAGACGCTGAACACAATTATCGACGGTTTTAAGCATAGATGGGCTGATACTACTGCAATTTCACGTACGATATTCGTACGAAGTTCATCAATTGTCGGTGGCTTGTTGGCATAGAGCATGGATTTGGAGTAGCCCCACAGGAAATAGTCAAGATTTTACAAATTCCGAAACAAAAAATCAGTTATGAAAGCGTTAAATTTAAGACATGAAATTGTAAAATGGAAAGCGTTGCCAGTATAAGATACATATTCGGAGTGTTTTGACTTTTTTGTAACTGTTTCCATTTATTATTGCATTAATTCAAGCCTACTTTTAAATGAAAACTTGTATGCTTTAAAACGTGTCCAGCACGAGCATCAAACCCACTTATCTGATTCACTGATGACCGTGTGTTGGTCGTCAATAGCCTCAGTTTATTATATTTGTTCTTAGATTCTTCAACGCTATTTCGGTAATGCATTATAAAATTTACTTTAATGCGTCGAAATCTTATTTCTATTTGCATTAAGTAAATCGAACACTTCGAAATTCGTGGCAGGTTTATGAGTATCACCAAATAACTCTTGAGGGACGATGACTTACGCTTAAAATATCACTGCAAGAAACCTGGAAACCAGCTTTTTCTTTTTAAGTTGATTCCTAACTTTGGTGATGGTCTTGCTCGACCGACCTGCAGGTTATATTACATTAAATTTTAAATGGAAAGTAGCTGTACATATTCAAAAAAATAACGTCTCAACGTCTTTTGGCCTCAATTCATTAAAAACTTAACTTATCTGTTAGCGCCATCTATTGATAAGAACGAAATTTCTCTATTCAACTGGATTCAGCCTACCTCGTATGTATTAGAACCCCGAGAATCTCACTGATTTCTCCAATTATATGACATATTAAATCTAAAAAGTAACGCAAGACATCTTTTGTTAACTAAAAAGGGATATTTAAATCCTCTTTTTTATAACCCATCAGCGTTTTATTGGAAATATAGAGGAAACACTTAAGGTTCGTTTGATACAAATCGACATATTATGGATTCCTTCTATAAAGACGGTAATTAAACTTGTTAATGGAAACAACGGTTTACTATCAGTTCCTCTGATTAGCCTCAGATAAATTATCTCCCACAAACCGGATTTCAATTCAAAGCTTCTATATTATCAGGATATTCGAGTTCCATAGCAAACACACCTTTCTACACACTAAAATAAATACATAAAACAAAACTTCTGCCTATGCTGAAGCTTAATGATTTTTCCTCGACCTAACCCGAACCACTCTCAAGCTTCTTAAAGATTGCCTATAGACGGAATACCGTATACCTATACCTACTCAAGACACATAAATAAAAATGCCAGTCATAATGCTTTTTTTTCCTGTACTTTTTACAATCTCATTTTTATTTTGATCTAATTCAACTGCACTTAAAATCACAAAGATTTATATTCCTGCGGCACCGCATGTCCTTTAAACAATACAGGACGAAACCATATTTCCTTTATGATTTGTGGCAACATTTCCTGTTGGTTGTCTTCCACTCAACGCGGCCGCCAATCTTTTGTATTAATCTCGACGGCAGTAAAGATAGTTAACTCTTTGGTATGCCAGAGTAGACCCACAAGCAACTTCCCTGTGCCTTCAGCGACTTCTCTTCTCGTCTCTCGAAGCTACACTTTAAAATGGCAGCCAACAATCTTCTCTGAATTGTTCTTGTAATTTCCGCAAAAGGCTATACTTAGTATAGAATATGTGTTGTGTAGGTATATGTATGTTGAGTAAGGTAGGTTTTATGGAACTATATAGATACATAAATATAATGCCAAGGATAATGATTTTAAGGACAATGCAGCGTAAAAGTAATTTGCCATTCTTCCTCAACAAAAGGAACACACTGCCGCTATCTCCGACGTTGTCGTTTGTCGTCGTCGTAGTCGTCGTCCTCATCGTCGTCGTAGTCTTCGTTGCCGTGGCTTTGCCTATATTATGGCAAAGCAAAGGATAGCGTATACTTGTTGGTGTGTCGTCAACGTCAGAACAGGAAGAGCGTATGGCACACTTCCTTCAACGATCCAAAAGAATCCTCCTCCGGGTATAATTAGTCATTCTATCCAAGTGGAATGAATTTTATCGTTAATAAGATAATGCTGTTAATAATATAAAGTTCTGGAAATAAGGAATGAATTGAGGTCCTTTTGCTAAGCGACACTTTTTTCTTCTAAGCTTAGGAAAACAAAAAATACAAAAAAGAAGATGTATCCTTACCTCAGCTCAGATTTGTCGTCCAATGTTCATCTCCGCGACGACCAACTACGGCAAACGGTGATAGTGATGGTGGCGACGCGAACGATACGACAAGACACCACACCACCGAAACGATGAAGACGATGGATGGAAATAATGCAAAATCTTAGCTAACTCTTTTGAAAGTCGAAAGTTTGCAAAATGATTTTTATGCCTTTCCACGTGAATCTGATGGCGATGGCAATGGCGGTGATGGTGATTGGTCTTGCTCTTGGTCGTCTTTGAAGTTTACTCTGTAGCTGTAGCCTAGCCCAGATATGGTAGCTTTTTTTTGTGTTTTAAGAAATTGGATTAAAAAGGTAAGTTTTTAATTGGAAAAAATTCTTTGAGGAGTGGGACCTATGTTAACTATCTATACTCCTATATAGAAATTAATAGCTTCAATATTTACAATCCGCCTTAAGAAACTAGCTTTTTGATTTATGAAATAAAAAACGCCCACGGATAAGCATATTTGTAAGGAAAAAATGCTAACATACCTGAAGAAACTAATTTAAGGGAGGATTCTTGCGAATCATCGCAACTAAAAATAACACAAAAAGTAATAATAAATAAATCTATACAATTGTCTGGTTACTTTGAGAGTTATTTTATCAGAGAAAGCATTTTAATCAACAACCAACAAGATACATCATCTGTTTTTATGGCTATCAGGTTGAGAAAGAACACTGCATAAACCTCTACTACTTCTACTTCTACTTCTACTTCTACTTCTACTTCTACTTCTACTTCTACTTCTACTTCTACTTCTACTTCTACTTCTACTTCTACTTCTACTTCTACTTCTACTTCTACTTCTACTTCTACTTCTACTTCTACTTCTACTTCTACTTCTACTTCTACTTCTACTTCTACTTCTACTTCTACTTCTACTTCTACTTCTACTTCTACTTCTACTTCTACTTCTACTTCTACTTCTACTTCTACTTCTACTTCTACTTCTACTTCTACTTCTACTTCTACTTCTACTTCTACTTCTACTTCTACTTCTACTTCTACTTCTACTTCTACTTCTACTTCTACTTCTACTTCTACTTCTACTTCTACTTCTACTTCTACTTCTACTTCTACTTCTACTTCTACTTCTACTTCTACTTCTACTTCTACTTCTACTTCTACTTCTACTTCTACTTCTACTTCTACTTCTACTTCTACTTCTACTTCTACTTCTACTTCTACTTCTACTTCTACTTCTACTTCTACTTCTACTTCTACTTCTACTTCTACTTCTACTTCTACTTCTACTTCTACTTCTACTTCTACTTCTACTTCTACTTCTACTTCTACTTCTACTTCTACTTCTACTTCTACTTCTACTTCTACTTCTACTTCTACTTCTACTTCTACTTCTACTTCTACTTCTACTTCTACTTCTACTTCTACTTCTACTTCTACTTCTACTTCTACTTCTACTTCTACTTCTACTTCTACTTCTACTTCTACTTCTACTTCTACTTCTACTTCTACTTCTACTTCTACTTCTACTTCTACTTCTACTTCTACTTCTACTTCTACTTCTACTTCTACTTCTACTTCTACTTCTACTTCTACTTCTACTTCTACTTCTACTTCTACTTCTACTTCTACTTCTACTTCTACTTCTACTTCTACTTCTACTTCTACTTCTACTTCTACTTCTACTTCTACTTCTACTTCTACTTCTACTTCTACTTCTACTTCTACTTCTACTTCTACTTCTACTTCTACTTCTACTTCTACTTCTACTTCTACTTCTACTTCTACTTCTACTTCTACTTCTACTTCTACTTCTACTTCTACTTCTACTTCTACTTCTACTTCTACTTCTACTTCTACTTCTACTTCTACTTCTACTTCTACTTCTACTTCTACTTCTACTTCTACTTCTACTTCTACTTCTACTTCTACTTCTACTTCTACTTCTACTTCTACTTCTACTTCTACTTCTACTTCTACTTCTACTTCTACTTCTACTTCTACTTCTACTTCTACTTCTACTTCTACTTCTACTTCTACTTCTACTTCTACTTCTACTTCTACTTCTACTTCTACTTCTACTTCTACTTCTACTTCTACTTCTACTTCTACTTCTACTTCTACTTCTACTTCTACTTCTACTTCTACTTCTACTTCTACTTCTACTTCTACTTCTACTTCTACTTCTACTTCTACTTCTACTTCTACTTCTACTTCTACTTCTACTTCTACTTCTACTTCTACTTCTACTTCTACTTCTACTTCTACTTCTACTTCTACTTCTACTTCTACTTCTACTTCTACTTCTACTTCTACTTCTACTTCTACTTCTACTTCTACTTCTACTTCTACTTCTACTTCTACTTCTACTTCTACTTCTACTTCTACTTCTACTTCTACTTCTACTTCTACTTCTACTTCTACTTCTACTTCTACTTCTACTTCTACTTCTACTTCTACTTCTACTTCTACTTCTACTTCTACTTCTACTTCTACTTCTACTTCTACTTCTACTTCTACTTCTACTTCTACTTCTACTTCTACTTCTACTTCTACTTCTACTTCTACTTCTACTTCTACTTCTTCCCCTTCTTTCTCTTCTTCCTCTTCTTGATCTTCTTCCTCTTCTTGATCTTCTTGATCGTCCTCCTCTTTTTGATCTTCTCCCTCTTCTTCTTCTATCACAATTCTATCTTCCTTTTAAAAGTATTGGCAATATTTGGTGAACAGGGCGTTACTGTCATGTCATGGCTTCCGAACTTCGTGGATTGGCCACGTGAGCTTTACTGATTCCTACTTAAGAGTTCATATTTTCAGTTATAATTTAATCAAGTTCACCATATGCAGAAATTCTTATAAAATTTGGCTTTATCAATATTGCGCAATGTTCCTGGCCATGTCAATAATAATGCAGAGGAACCTTTACCTTTATGCCTACAGGTTATGTTGAACTCGTACCTTCAGATAAGATTTAACTTAATTTTAAACCAATATTAAGACTTCATCGATAATTTAATAGCAACATCCATTTATAATTAAATTAAACTTAATATCCACTTCTTTATATTTTTTGTTCTCAATTAATAATGCACACATGTGTGTGTATATATGGGTAAACCACTAGGGTCCTTTATCTTCTTTGCATCGTCGTCGTGTCGGTTGAGCAGGACGTTTTTTCTTCCATTTGATAGCATTCCCGCACTGTTGGTTGGAATTGGTGTGGTGTGGTGTACTATGAATGTGGTGCTATATCCTGGAAGTATGACGCATTATAATTTTTCCTTTTTTAAAACTGTTCTCGATTTTCCGAATATATGCATCAGGTTCGTTTGTCCAAAAGGAAAACATTAATTTACCATCATCGCGATTCCATTCGAATGCTACGATCTATAATTATTATTTTCCTTTCTCTCTCAGGATGCACTGTATTAACGTTTTGCTGCAATTTGCTTTAATTAAGATTGACACAAAACTCGAACTCATGCAACGACAATGGACGAATAATAAAGATGAATATACTGCTTCGATGATGGCGATGACGATGACGACAACGACAGCGATGATGATGATGACTTCCATGAGGAAGTGCGGATGTCGATGACGATGACACACATGACGACGACGATGACGAAGGACGCACGGTGAAACGACATCGCAGCATTATGATGTTAATGCAGTTATTTCGCATATGAATGCATACACACAATCGTTTTATAATATCTTCTCCTCGTCCTCGTTTACACATACATACATGTGCGAGTATCCTTGCGAAAGCGATTTCATTGACTCAAAAATATGCGAATTGAGTTGAGAATGATTGTGTATTGAACCTTTTGTTTTGCAAGAAGGATATACGAGTAGAGAGCAATGACAAAGGAAAGGAATATCGTTGTCAATCCGCTCATAGTCCTTCGAATATCTTTTGGCCAAACGCAGTTTCAAATATATGCATATACATATTTTCATAAATAAGGAATTTTCGAAATTATTTCGAGCACCTACAGGCTTTATGATGACACAAGATTTAATAAGTATAACATGAAGGATATATGAGCTAAGAACCGGAAACTGGTTAAGTTACTTTCTTATTCACGATCTTTACGTAGTTATGTATGCTACGTGGACTAAACTGTATTTAAACTTGTATTTTGTAAGATTAAGGTATTTAATTGATTGTGGAGCATCGCCATAAAACTTTCACATCAAAGGTGTTTAATTTACAAGAAAACGTTTGTTAATTGTGATCTCTTCGAGATGGATCCTTGTATTTTTCCATTTTTATTATCGGAACAGTTTTAAATTGTCAAATGTAAAAAAATGTGAAAGCTTCGGTGTATCGAATTAAATTTTTATAAAAAAAAAACTGCATATTGGATTTTTATGAAAAATATACTGAATGTCGCAAATAATATTTTCTATGAAATAGAAATAGTTTGAAGCCAATATTTTTAAATTTTAAAAATAATTTTTTTTTATAATACCCTTAACATATTGTTTAAAGTTTAAACACAGTGCGAGCATTAGGAAAATAGGGAAGGATTAAAGAGGAGATACCGGTGCACATTGGTCTTGATGTTTTGAATATCAAAATGATAGGGAAAAACAGAGCTGGGTAAAATATTCCACATTCGCGATGTACGGTTAAAAAAAGAATGTCTATACTTGACAGTACGTCCGAAATTGAGCTCAAGGTTAAACTGATGTGCATTCCTAAAAGTACAAGTATTACGGATGAATTGTATGAGGGGGGGAGGGAATGCAACTGGCTAATTCTACAGAACACTGTTTAAACAAATATCGTTGGAACAACTAAAGGAATGAAATATTGGGCGGTGTTCAAGTGACGTAATTGTTTCGGTTATAGTTCTATAGCATATCATTTTCAAAGCTCTTTTTTGGATCCTGTCCAAAAATACTAAAACTTTTTTTAGGGGCACCTGCCAAGATATGCGAGTTATTCACAAGATTTGGACGAATGAAGGCTTTGTAAATTTCAGGCAGATCAAAAGGTGTGAAAAATGTCTTCCACCGTCGCGTCGGAGAAATCCTAAGCACCTAGCAGCATTTTTGGCAATATCGAATATGTGACCATTCCATAAGAGGTGATCTGTGATATGCATACCGAATGCTGAAAGTTGTTTAGTTTCATGGATGCAAGTGCCGCTCATGGATAGTGGCATTGGGGGTGGGTTACGCTTTAACGACACGACGAAGCATTTAGTTTTCTAAGCATTAAATTCTACACGGTTTTTGATTCCTAATTGTACAATGCTGTC
>NC_079147.1:11975906-12080035 GCF_945859685.1 Eupeodes corollae | reverse complement strand
AAAAGCAGGAATGAAGTTCGAAAGTTTTATGAATAGATGAAACGAAATTCACAGGACCGAAAGCTGCAAAGACGAAAGTGGAAACATCATAGTGGAACCACAGTCAATGCTGATGATATGGAAGGACCACTTCTGCAGACTGTATAACGGTGACGAAGAACTGAATTCCGCTGTCAGGGAGGATGATCCATTCAATGTAGACGACGAAAGCCAACAATCCCGTCCTCCCGACTTAGACGAAGTCATATCTAAGTTGAAGTCTAATAAAGCCGCTGGAGCGGATGGCTTGAATGCCGAGCTCTTTAAAGCAGCTGGAGATAAGTTGGTTAGGAGCATGCACCAACTTATCTGAAAAAATAGTGCAGATCTCAGATGTCAACACTAGAGGCACTTTCTTTCAAAAGTCTGTCCAATTACTGGCATATGTTGATGACATTGACATAATCGGAAGAACTCAGCGTGATGTCAATGGAGCTTTTGTGAGTATTGAGGCAGAGGGGGCAAAAATGGGTTTAACGGTTAATGAGGGCAAAACAAAGTACATGCTGTCGTCTAGAAAGGTCATACAACACCGACGTCTTGGTCAAAACGTCACAATCGACAGACGTAACTTTGAGGTAGTCAAGGACTTCGTCTACCTAGGCCCCGCTGTAAACGCAGAAAACAACATCAGCACTGAGATCAAACGCAGAATAACTCTCGCTAACCGCTGTTTTTGGACTAAGAAAGCAATTGAGTTTTAAAGTCCTCTCTCGAGGGACCAAACTGTTGCTATATAAGACCCTTATCAACCCTGTTCTGCTATACTGTGTAGAAGCATGGACTATGACAAAAGTGGATTAAAGCACCTTGGGTCGCTTCAAGGGAAAGTTCTTCGTGTGATCTACGGTCCCGTATGCATCGAAGGAGAGTGGAGGAAAAGATGGAACGACGATGGAAGTCCAACGACTAAGATGGCTGGGTCACGTAGAGCGCATGGAAACCAATGCTCCGGCCCGGAAAGTCTTCGAATCCGCACCCACAGTACAGCGCAGTAGAGGAAGACCACGGATCAGGTAGCGCGCACAAGTAGAAGGTGACCTCACCCAACTTGGAGCGCGAAACTGGAGACATCTTGCTAGGGACCGAGCTAGATGGAGAAGTTTGTTGGGTGGGGCCCTAGTTCACACAGGACTGTAGCGCCACCTTAAGTAAGTAAGTAATATCTCTTCTGGATCTTGAACCAGGATAACGAAAAACACGTAGGGAACGTACGGACGTACGGACGTACGAGCACACGTACACACGCACGTAAACACGCACGCACATACATCTTTCTAAGAATCCTTTATTTCGTCTCTGTTGGCCTTGAAACGTCCAAAATGTCACAATTTTGAATTTGACAAATTGGACTTACTACAATAACTTCCTATGGGAAGTTTATAAAGAAAAAACGAATATGTTTATTTTTATTTATTCCGTTTAAAATATTAACTGAAGCAAATTATGAATTATAGTTAGATTTAAACAACTGGCAGGTGTTCATTGTCACATCTAAGCGTAATTAATTTTTAAATATGCATTAAAGTAGTATCTAAACAAATGTACCTATGACATTTCAGTTGACATTTACAATAATTAAAGTTATTTCTAAAGCCTATTGACCTTTATTGCTAAAAGTGATTAGATTATTTTTATAGCTATTGAACTGTTTCACAAAATGTTTATACCCACATCATTTTTTAATTACATAATTACATATTAATTTACTAAAAGTACAAAGCAGAACAAACTATCAGCCCGGGGAACGACCCTCTCCATTTTAACTTTCAAAACTTCCAATTGAACAAAAGCACTAAATGTTAAAGAAATAACTTTTTCATAAAATTATTAAAATGGTTTAAACACTAAATCTCTTATTGGCAATGGCAAAAGTTTAAAAATTCAAAGTATAGTCAGCATATTGATTTATCTCACAATAGGTCACATAATATGTTAATCAAACATACAGAGATTTAATCAACTGGTGATCCTTAAAGATGACCAGCACCAGTCTAAAAAGCACAAACTGTTTAAATTTTAATTCCAAAAAGGATTTTTGTTGAAAGTCCAGAAACATCATACCCTTTAAATCAATTGTAATATTTTACTCCTTTATGACCAGTCCTCAGCTATTGAGGTTTTATTGTAAATTCTACCGTTTGATTTGCATAATTAAATCCAAGAACTATGCAGCAGTACGTACCGAATAAAACCACCCAAAAAAAGAAAAAATAACTCAGTGTACCTACAGACCATCTATAAGACCCTGATGATAGCTGAAACACACATCTCTCTACTTAAGTACAGAATAAATTACTTTTCATTTACATACGTACCTACACAGCCATCTTTTTTAAATGCGTTCAAAGGGATACTTTTACAATAAAAACAAATTATACCAGATTTTAATGGTTACGCACGAGCACCCATGAATAATTAAAAAGGTATATACCTAACCTATCTACGTAGTGAGAGTCTTCCTTCAATAAAAATCTAAAATAAATTTAACCCTCCAAAAAGGCGAACAGCGAGCAGGGCTAACAATAGAACATAGAACAATGGAACTCAATTCGATTGCCTTGCATGTTTTGATTTATTTCACCACTTATTAGGTACAGAAAGTTAAAAGGGATGACAAGCAGGACACAACCATAAAAATATTGCACATAAGCCGGGCAAGGATTTTCTACAAAACAACAAGAACCAGAACAAATTGATGTGTCGAGTCACTGTGCTGTGTGGAATCACCCCTCTATTAGGGGTTGATTATACTCACCACCGCACCATAACTGAGTTGAAACTCGTGTAGAACAAGGATATTCACCATTCAATAATACGCTAATCAGTACGCAGGGGTAGAAATTGAAGCCATCACGGCAACACTCGTCGAGGAATTACTTTCACTTGTTCTTCACATTGGCAGGTTAGGTGCAGGAACCAAGCACGGGTAGAATATGGCGCACGATTCACGAGTTGTTGCTTTTAGGTGGTGTCGACGTTAAGGGTTGTTTGCGAGGAGGGAATATAAGTGTGTCACTTGTAAGCACACTTTCGAGGGTGCAATGCACTTTCTTCGTTTGGATGGCGTTTGTTGTGTTATGTAACTTGTTGTCGTGGCTCGGCTCGTGAAGCAACCGATGACCGCATAATGCTCCGCACGGCTCGCATAGGGTGTTACTGTGTGCATTGAGAATATGATGATCCTTGTTGTATTCACCACCACCTAGGGTGCGCGGTTGACCCGGATATATCTCTAATAAAAGGCAATAATCACAACCACATGTTGTTTTCGTTCCATTTTATCCAAGCAAAACGGGAAAAGTCGGCCCACACTGCCACGTTACGAGTAGAGCCAATTAAGCCAAAGTGGGGACAACGCCAACGACGACGACGAAAAGGACGAGTATGAGATGCAATTTGGTTCCTTTGGGGCACAAACCGACCGAACAAACCAACCAACCAACGGAAGTAGAACAGAAAACAAAAAATTAAGTAAAAAGGATTCATGCGAGCGAATGCCAATGACACTTGACAGTGATTTATGCCCCATGGTGATAATGATAGGATGCGCGTGATGTAGTAGTAAAGTAACTGTAGAAGTACTATACTGAATCGGGGAAGTGGAAATACACAAGCCTTCGTGCAGAAAAATGCATTTGCAAATAAAAGAACAACAAGCCACCCTGCATCGTGCCACACAACACCACCATCCCAGGATCAGAACCATCATGACAGTTTTCCCAGTGGCAAATATGTTGGTACTACTAGGTAAGGGATGGGGGATGAAAAATGCAACAGTGATACAAAAAAAATGTTACAGTTTTTATTTTATGTCTTTTCTATTATCCTGCACCGGCTTGAAAATTGGAAGTGTCGAATATTCTGGTTAAGGATTTTATTTTTATTTATATGGACGACTATATACGGTGCAGCGCGGCGTATTAGGCAGCGGTAGCGGTAGCAGTTCAAATGTTTCGAATTTTCCGGACGAATAACGACGTCCTGATGCATTAAGGATCAGGATGTATTTATTGGCAGATGTTTGGTTCAAGAGTATTTTTTGTTGTTTCGTTTTGTTGATACCTATCGAAAAAAAGGATCTGATCCGCATTTTCTATATGCAGTCATTTTTTATATTTTATCAACGAAAAAACGACCCCTCTCAAGCTGTGAGGCGTTAATGACACATTGGCTGCGGAATTAACCTTATGTCAAAACCAATTTACGCGATTATTCAAAATAATGAAATATAAAAGAGAAAAAATATAACTGCGTATATAAAATACATTGAAAACCTCACAGCAGACGCTTATTGAATTACGGATGACATAGTGACAAGGGTTGTTTTATGGGATGATGACTGGCGCCCCGTATCGGGTTGTAAATGAGTGTGATTTTTGATACAATAAATGTATCACACCCCCTTTGCCATTGCTTTTGCCGCTTTTGCTGATGCTGCTGTGGCGTGCTGTGAAGGGATAACGTGATAATTGCATTGGTTGACATTCTTGCTCCTGCCAATGAGTTGAAATAGCGCAAGCCAATTTAGTAAATCCATTGAAGTTGAAGTTATACCTATTCGTATCGTATGCGTATAGAATGTAGGTCTATCGTTTTGAAGAGGGGCAAGGGGATAAGGTTTTATTGTGCCGCGTTACGCGGGGTTGATGGATTACTGCTGTGCGGAAATAGTTTATATTGTGCGAACGAGCATATGAATATTTAGATGAGATTACGTCTCTCGTCGTTGTAGATTTTATGCCTTGCGGGAAATGAATTTTAGATAAGGGTTTATATTTTTTTTTTTATAGAATTATAGAAAGAGAATTTAAAGTTTTGCTCGTTTACCTATACACACACAACACACATAGTACCTACATATGTAGTGTACCAATATTTATTTTGTCATTGTGGAGATGAATTGAAGTTGAGTTAAGTACACTTCTGTTTTGGAAATATCAGAGCAATTATATTTTGAAAGAGTTCTTTAGAATCAAGTACTTTTGATAATTTGCATAAATACAATTTTAAACCTTTTGACAGAGCACTTGGAATTGCAATTTCAACTTGTAATTTTTGTTTGGGTTTTTTAAAATAGTAATAAAGTGTGTAATGACGAAAAAGTCAAGAGTTTGCCTTTTTTATGCATGTACTGTACATATACAGTTAAAACTTCTTCTAAAGTTCCACACGTATTATTAACTAGAAATTTGGAACACTGACTATTTTTAGTTTAAATTGAGACAATCTGAAAAAATTGGGAACGCTTTAAAAAATAACAAATTAAATTAGGTGACACAACAGTTAAGTCAGAACTAGGGTCTTCAAATGAAGTAGCAAAATCTTCGAAGAAAAATAGGAGTTTAAATTTATACATTTAAATTTATTATTATTACATTATGTATGTGCTATGTGTGTTAATAAAATATTTTTGTACTATGTTCATCAAAGCATTTTGGATGAAGCGCTACATTCCACTTTTAACAGATTAAAACGGTTTAACTCGAACGCATCCTACAGCGAAGATATTTTACCATTTTGATGACAGTGTTTTTCATGTCATAGAAACGAACCACCTCGTAGAGTTTGTTTTCACGAACTGTGTCTATGCACTAACAAACTAATTCCAGCGGATATTTTTGAGATAGATAACGACTGAATTTAACCTCAGTCAAGATTTGAATTGCAGTACCCATGATGGGTGATGGTTATTGCGTTGGAATGTCATACGAGAAGTCTTGGATTCAATCCCTGCCTGTGCCACCTAAAGTTTAATTCACAATTACTGCTTCTTGCTAAGAATTGACGAATTCTCTTAGAGTAATTATAGCCGTTCGGATTCGGCATATAAACTGTAAGTTCCCTCCATTACTGACAACGTAACTCGCACACAGGAATGGTTGAGAGTTGTAAGTCACTAGGCCCTGAATCTCTGCGGACTTTAACGCCACCTAATTTATTTCGTTATAAAGATTTTAATTTTAATTGGGAAAATTGTATAGTTACGAAATACTTTGATACCACTATCTTTCATAACGGGTAGAGTCCTTAAATGTGTTAGTCGAGCGGAACTACTAGCATTTGGAGAAGCATGCAAAATACTTTAATCAATTTGAAACCAAATAAAATCACTATCTTTACTGGCATCTAGGCAGCTGTTATGGCTATCAATTCAGTCACAAAATCTCCGACAATGTCGGGATGAACTATCCATCCTCAACACCATAATATCCTTAACGTTTTTCGTTAAAATTAAGTTGGCATATTTCTCATGAGCGATTGAGTTCATTTTTCTGATAACATGTGTTCAGAACGATTGTTCAAAGATTTAAAAGTCAGTCAATTTGCTGGATCATACACGAATTCTTTATTGTTGTTTGCTAATAAGTCCATTACAAATTCTTGATTTCGGCGTTTTTACTTTTCCTTGACGATTGATTGCAAAAGTTTGCTTTGCAATTCTAGAAGTTCTAAAATCTTTGGGTCAGCCGCCATTTAAAGAAAAGTTAATGAATGGAGTTCGAAAAAAAAGCGAATAATTTTTTTTTTTTTAATAATCCTCATCGCCAAATTTTTATATATTCAGAAAAATTGTTGTAAAGTTTTTCTGTTGCAAAAACAAATCGTGATAATTAAATTGATTCTGTTTTGTAGATAAGTAAGGAAATTTCACCGCAATAAACAGGCATTTAAATATGTCTTGGATGAGCTTTACATCGAGATACAGGGAAAACTTCTTTGTCCATATCACCACTGCTAGCGCTTTTTTTGACGAAGGAGGCTGCCAATTTGGAGTCGGAAAAGATGCGACACTTAAGTTGTCCCAATCATCAGTATCCAAGTTCATAAAAATAGTTTTATATAAACTGGAAGTCAAACTTGGCATAAAATGGATTAATTTTAAATTAAACCACGAGGAAAAGAAAGAAATGTGACGACATTTCATCGAAAAATTTGGCTTTCCGGGAGTATTAGGATCCGTTGATGGATCACACATTGCCATCAAATCTCCAGCGTTGGAACTGACACAATTATTTTACAATAGTTCCACAGTATGAACGTTATGATAATAAGTATACAATTTTTCATCTTGATGGATATGTGGCCATAAATTGAGAAAAATGTTTTGTATTCCACTCAACCTGGTGCAACGCTTGATGCCTTAGCTTAGAAGGTATGTGCAGCGCGCTCACATCTACTGCATCAATAGCAGAACAAAGAAACAACTGGCTCTAGGTATGGAAGCATCAAAATCGTATGTATATATATTGTTTATAGATACTCGCATATTACACATTTCATTATTTAGGTGACGCAGGTTATCCACCAGAACCTTGGTAAAAGACACCATCTCCAGTTCCGGGAAGCATTAAAAGCAAGTATAAGGACAATTGGCTTACTGAAAAAAAATGCAGATGATATCTTAGGGCTAGCGCCAGAAAGTTGCATTATTCTGCAGAGAAAGCTACTTAAATAGTAACTGTCTGTCCAGCATTGCACAACATTTGCATTTTTAACTTCCCATAGGAAGTTATTGAAAGGGTCCGATTCGTCAAATTGATCAAATTTTAAGATTTCTCGACGTTTCAAGGTCCCTAGAGTCCAAATAAAAGATTTTTAGAAAGATGTCTGTGCGTGCGTGTGTACGTACGCTCGTACGTCCGTACGTTTGCAACGTTTTTTTCGTCGTCCATAGCTCAAGAACCAGAAGAGATATCGATTTCAAATATAATAAAGCAGAAAGATGCAGAAAGGGCTCTCAAGTGGTGGTTTTTTTACCAAAGCAGTCGGTGGTTTTTTACCAAAGCAGTTTGAAAGAAAGGTGAAAATTTTGGTTAACCCTAAATATCTTACGAACCAAAAACGCTAGAGATTTGAATTAAATTGTATATAATATATTGTAACGTAATATCAAAGAAGTTTATTTTTTGAAAAAAAATCTATTTAACGTTTATTTTTTATAAATCAAAAAAAAACAAAATTTTACGACTAAAATATTATTTTTTTGGTCTTAGGAGATATGACCACATCTCAATTTTTTCTAAGTCAATCTATGGCATTTCACTCGATAAAATCTTTAAAGTAAGAACTTTAACCATGCTTCACAATATCATACAATCACATCAACCTGAATACTATATTATATAAGTATTGAATACTTATATAATAAAATACACTTTACGCGTTCTGAAAGATCATGCGACCTTATCCCAGTGCGTTACTCATTCCTTGCATCTGAGCGCCAGTTCTATGTGCATTCTATTCGTTTGTGGAACTCCCTCCCTCGCTCTGTTAAAATCATAAGCAGCCCGACCATTTTTGGAAAAATGCTAAGAGAATTCTTATCCTCTGTGCTTAATCGATGATGATGTTGATAATGATGGTGATCGTTATGATGATGAATTGTAAATTTAATTTTTAGATAATTTCGAATGTACGTATATACAAATGTACATATATTACTTTCTTTTTTTATAACTTATTCCTACATAATTGATTTTGTTTTGTTAATCTGTTTAATGCATACATAATATTTAAACCTTTTGAATTCAAAGCACAATTTTTGTAAAAATAAAAAGAGACTGGGATGCGACCCACACTGATAACTTCCCATTCCGTCTGTCAATTTGTCTTGCTTAAAAGTTTGTCTTTACGTACTCGTATCAATTTTTACCAAATTTGCATACTATTTTTTGTAGATTTTATTTTTTATGAAAAAAGGGACTGTTGGATTTTTATATAAAAATTACTGAATATCGAAAACAATATTTTCTGTGAAATAAAATAAGTTTGAAGACAATATTTTTAATTTTTGAAAAGCTATTTGAGCCGAAAGTAAATTTTTACCCAGTTTTAGTATTGTTTTTTTTTAGAATTTTATTTTTTGTAAAAAAACTGTCAATTCGAATTTCTTAAAAATTTTACCAAATGTTGAAAACAATATTTCTTATAAGATAAAATTAGTCAATATATAAATTTTTTAAAGAGATATTTGAGTCGAAAATCAATTTTTACCAACTTTTATACATTTCTTTTTAGGTTTTTATTTTTTGTAAAAAAAACTGTCAATTAGATTTTTCTCAAAATTTGTCCTAATGTTAAAAACAATATTTCTAACAAGAAAAAATTAAATAGAACCTATTATCTCAAAGTTTTTAAAAGATATTTGAGTCGAAAATCATTTTTTACTAACTTTTGTTAATTTTTTTTTCGGTTTTTAATTCTGTGTACAAAATCTGTCAATTCGATTTTTTTTTCAAACTTTAACTTAATGTTGATAACAAGATTTTTTGAAAGATAAAGTAAATTAAAGCCAATATCTCAAAGTTTTGAAAAGATGTTTGAGTCGAAAATCAATTTTTACCAACTTTTATAAAATTTTTTTTTGGTTTTTATTTTTTGTAAAAAAACTGTCAATTCGATTTTTCTCAACACTTTTCGAAATGTTGAAAACAATATTTCTTATAAGATAAAATAATTTTGAAGCCTAAATTTCATGGTTTTGAAAAGATATTTGAATCGATATTCAATTTTTACGAACTTTGAGTGATGTTTTTTTAGATTTTTATTTTTTATATAAAATACTGTCAATTCGATTTTTCTCAAAATTTTATCAGTTCAAAAACATTATTCTTCGTTGCACAAAATTGTTTTAGAGATTTTGGAGGTTTTTTTGATTTATAAAAGAAAACCGTTATATTGATTTTTTTTTTAAAATATACCTGTTTGGTATCACGTTACAATATATTATATAAAATTTAATTCAAATCTCTAGCGTATTTGGTTCGTAAGATATTTAGGGTTAACCAAAATTTTCACCTTTTTTTCAAACTGCTATGGTAAAAAAAACCACCCACGCAATTTTCTTGAGAGCCCTTTCTGCATTTTTTTGCTTTATTATATGTTTGTATGACATAATTTATTTGAAATCGATATCTCTTCTGGTTCTTGAGCTATGGACGACGAAAAAAACGTCGCGAACGTTCAGACGTACAAACGTATGTATACACGCACGCACAGACATCTTTCTAAAAATCTTTTATTTCGACTCTAGGGACCTTGAAACGTCGAGAAATGTCAAAATTTTCAATTTGACAAATCGGACCCATTACAATAACTTCCTATGGGAAGTTAATAAATGAAATGAAACATTGTTTATATCATCTTGGTTTTCTTCACTATAGTACGGTAGCTCTTCATCCAAAGATACTTGAAAATGTCTACAAACATCGTGTAGATCACAGCAGACGTTAATTATTTGCACAGCTTTTTAAGTGAATGCTGTAACACTATGGATAAATCCAAGAAACGAATTCTACTTTTTAATACGCCTATAGTTCGCTCTAAAATTTTTCTTCCTTTGCAGCGTTGGGTATTGAATTTCGATTGTTGGGAACCTGCTTCAACATTTCGGAACGATGTAAGCAACCACGAAAAAAAACCATATCCTCCATTACCTGAAAAATAAGTGTTTAAAAAGTGAATGCGAGGCTAATATGCGAAGCTCTTTTCTTGACAAGAGGTTCTCCGAAAGTCTACTGCAAACACATTTTGAAACAGACAAAATTTACCTTAAAGTCTTATATTTCTATCTCCATTTTGAAAATGTTTTCAAAATAAGAACTTGCTTCCGAATTGTTCCATACTAAGGAATCGTGGCTAATTCCGGGATAACCTGCATCAACGTAGGTAATCCATTGCATGAATGCATATCTGAAAGAAATTTTTATGTTTCTAGATAAAAATTAAAACATTTTTTATTACACGTATCAGCATTGTATTAAGGCTGTGGTAGCCTTTTCTATTGTAAAAGAGATGTGTGTTTTGATAGGGGGTCTTTAGAGGAATGTGGGTACCGTCAACGCTCATAACAATTCCAGACACACCAAATTTTTGCTTAATATACTTTTTTGTAAAAATTTCGTATGGATCAACCTACCCCAACATTGATACAACATTTAAGCTAGTTACAGTACTTTTTGTTTATGTTTATTTTAACACAAAAGGTATGTCTTTGGCACGCAAACCTCTCATAACCCACAGAGGTATCTAATTTTTGGCGCATGAATTTCATACGTATTTATTTTGGCTTGATATATACCACAGTTCGTCAGAATTAGTATATCCTTGGAATTAGTTATATTTATAATAATTTTTCGCTTAAATAATTACATTCATTAATCATATCAAAACTACCAAACTAGGTCAGTAAATTTTTTCAAACGTGGAATACAAACAACCGAAAAGCAAAATAATTAAAAAGGATGTCTCAGCTTGCAAGGACTTACGGTTTTAGTACCCTTAAACTCTAGAAGGAAGATATGTTTGACTTCGTGAATGACAATTGATTGCTAGAACGAGTTAATGTTTAATCGATACGATGAGGAATATATTCGTAAATTGATTCAAAGGGTAAAATACAAATATTTCACACAACTAGGGTGAATTATATTAATATGGAAAAAAGGACAAGATTTTTAGATTAAGGCAAATATGTTTAATGAAGGTAATTTTTGTATTTTTAGAAAATTTAATTGAATTGACATATGACGGAAAGGGGTCGTTATTCATCTAAACTTTACATTTTTAAGGATTTAATAATTGTTAAAACAATATGTCTTTGACATATGTCAATAAATATCCTTTTTTGTACAACACTAGTAAAAGCCTTTAACATGCTATAAATTAAATATAATGCATTAGGATAATGCATTATAGAAAAATCAGGAATGTCCTTTCTCTTTCATCTAAAATATATACAAAAATACTGGAACTGTCATATAATAGAAGAATAAATTTCAAAACCAAACAGAGTTTTTTTGAAGAATGCGGTTCTGATGATTTTTTACATTTCAACACATAAAAACCTTTAGTTTTCAAAAGGAATCTACTTAAGACACTTCCATTATTATCTTCAAGTCGTTCGTCTTAAGGCCCAACTCTTTGGATCCCGACTATGTGTCTCCATGGGCTTCTTTATGATCCAAATGTTGTGTCTCTGTTTGATGTATCTTCTTATACACTCCTCATAATGAACATTCCAAAAAGAAAAAGGACTATAACTACTCGAAAACTCTCACTTCCCCACTCAACATATAAATATTATTATGTAGACAAAGAAATGGAATGTATATAAGAACCACCTAAAGCAGT
Organism: Eupeodes corollae; assembly: GCF_945859685.1. Taxonomy (NCBI): domain Eukaryota; kingdom Metazoa; phylum Arthropoda; class Insecta; order Diptera; family Syrphidae; genus Eupeodes; species Eupeodes corollae. The sequence goes on along the minus strand of NC_079147.1, from coordinate 12,067,861 downwards.
TGCAAAATATCATCATAAAGTAGATGTTTCTGTCACACGTTGTGCACAAAATTAACTATGTTAAGTCAAAGTTACAATCTTTTATACCCCGATAGAACTACAAACTCGTATGTATGTACATATATAAGGTACAACAAAAACCCGGTTCTCTTCCTCTGTTGATGATAATAGCTGTCATCCTACATCCAGAAACATTTCCTTTTGTGTTTCATTTAAATTCATTAACCTTCAGGCACTATATTCTAGTATGATGGTTATGAAATTTTTCTGAAATAAGACTGCGAGGAGAGATATATATATGTACACCCTAGCAAAAACTATCCCATGAGAGAGAACGACCCTATTCAAACCCCGATACAAGCTCCAGCTCCATCCTCCATAACCTCCATAACATAACTTTCATGGAATCCTTTTAAATATTTAAACTTTCGCCTCACTTGCTAACGCCATATATATAACCGTATATGGATATACGAATGCATATATATAGAAGACGCAGCTCTAGCTCGCTAGCGAAGCTGTAATACATGAACCTGAATTATAGGAAGGCAAGAACAAAAGTATAACAACATATTTTCTCCTCGAAGGACCAAACCGACACGATACAGAATTATGACAGTGTTTCATGTGGAAGTAGGTAAGTAGGTTCGCATAGCTGATAGCTAGCTGGACTAGAAAAAGAATTTCCTTAAGTTATTTTGAAGTTAATAGAACACCAAACGAAGGTTTTTTTCGAGAAGGATGCGCTTAGTGTAGTCAGCCAACTTATTTTATTGCACCTTGTCCTCAAAATTTAGTTTCACATATATTATTTCTTGTAGTTAAAAAATAAACAAACATTAATTGAAAACAAAAGACTAGTATTTTGAATCTTATTAGATAACCCCCGTTAGAGGGTAGAGGAGGATAAGGAACTCAAGAGACTTGCTCCTCCCCGATTAAAGCTCGAGTTAGTTGGATTTAGATTTGATTTTTTCACTTTAAATACTGTATTTTCGGGAAAGGGGCCAAGTACACTTCTTTGAAAGTATTTTATTCGAATCTCACCTTACAATTTTTGTATCGTGTTTTGAGGCAAAAAAAAATGTATGACGATTTCTTAAACCACAAATCTCACATAGTTCTGGAAATTCTAAATGTTATGAAATGTCTTTGCTGATCAATATTTAAAGGTTAAATGCATCTTAAAAACCTGATGTGATGGAGTTCTACAAAGAAAGTTCCTAGGTGGACCTTCGATCATGTTAGCTCGGTGACCAGCCTACTGAGCTTACCTTTTTTAACATCCTTGGTACACGAAAGAATTGCGTTTACTGCGAAACAAAAGAAATAAGGCTTGGAAAACGTATATCTCAAAACTCTGTCTCCAATCAACTTCTCTTTTTATGGTGAACTCTTTAACCAATTTAAGACTCTTTCTAATTTTGTATATGCTTGTTATGTTACTGATATGGACACCATTTTAAAAGAGAATCCTACCAAATTTTGGAATTTTGGAATTGTGTAAACTCAAAGAAAATATCAGATGGCTTTCCAGTTAACTTCACTTACTAGAACCTTTCGTTAGATAAAACTGTTGATATTTATAACGCTTTAGCAACAAATTTGAAGGAGTCCTTTGTTAATAGCCCTCAAGAAGTTGATGAAGTATATTTTCATAATCTTCACTCCTTTTCGCCAACTAGCTGTAGTCACATACCTGTGCTACAGAGTACGGTCCCGATGGTATTCCCCCGATAGTACTAAAAAAGTGTAGTAATGCTTTAGTTGAACCCCTTACGTTCTTATTCAAACTTTCTCTAAAAACAGGAAAATTTCCCAGCATATGTAAGAAGTCATTTCTAACACCAATTTTCAAGAAAGGTAACAAGTCGGATATAAGCAACTACAGGCCCATTGCAAAGGTGTCTTTCATTCCTAAAGTATTTGAACCAGTTGTTTGTGAAAGTGTAGCATTTTTTAGTAAAAATATCATTTGCGAACAGCAACATGGTTTTTGTGAAAAAAAGATCAACCGTTACTAATCTCCTCACATTCTCAAACATATGTATGCTCAAACGCTTTAGAACAATGTTATGAAGTTGACTGTGTATACACTGACTTTTCTAAAGCTTTTGACCAACTTAGCCACGGAATTATTTTATTTAAACTTAACGCTCTTGGTTTTCCACCATTTTTCTTAGCTTGAATTAAGTCATACCTTGAAAACAGATTGTACGAGGTAAAATTTAGAAATTGTCATTAGGAACCTTTTTTTGCTTAATCTGGTGCTCCCCAGTTAAGCCATCTTGGCCCTTTTCTGTTCATCCTGTCTTTTAACGATGTCATGTCTACGCTCAAGTGAAGTTCTCATTTTTGCTGACGATATGAAAATCTTCAAGATAATAAAGTCCACCCATGATCGTCTTCTTTTACAAGCCTACATTGATAGTTTCGCATTTTGGTGTGGGGAAAATAACCTTTCACTCACCCCTTTAAAATGCCAGACTATAACTTTCACTAAAAAACTAATCAGTAACGTATTTGACTACTGTATATCATAGCAAAAACTCTGTTGTGTCTCCACATTTAAAGATTTAGGTGTACATTTCTGTTCCAACTTAGAGTTTACACATCACAAGGCAAGTTCTATGCTTGGTTTTATAAAACGCTGGGCAAAGGAGTTCAATGATCCCTATGTTACCCTTTCTTTGGATAATTGCCATGTTCGTCCTCATCTTGAATATGCATCGCAAGTATGGACTCCTTATTACGAAATTTATAGAAAACGTATTGAATCAATTTAACATAATTTCATTCGCTTTGCCCTTAAGGGTCTTCCTTCGGATGATCCTTATGATCTGCCTCCCTATGAACATCGTATTCAGCTTCTTCAAATGCAATCTCTCCATCAAAGGCGTGTTAATAATGACTTAGTATTTTTTCATCAACTCATTAATGGTGAAATTGATGCACCTTATTTGCATTTTTGTGTACATTTGAATTACCGAGGCGGAACTTATCACCTGCGTACATTTGATTTTATGGGAAGAATGAAGCATTAAGTCAAATGAGCATTTTATATAACTTAAACTGTTCAGCAATAGATTTAAATTTAAATAAGGTGGTGTCAGGTGTCAGGCTTTTATTGTATTATTTTTTACTAACAACTAACACATGCACTAATGATGAGCCTCTGATGGTAGTTTGACGCTTGCAACTTTCTGAAAATTCTAAAGTGTAAAAAAAATCTACTTAGAGGTAGATTGAATAAAGATCATGATAAGCTGCGGGATTATCCTTCTCTACGCTTAAGGGCTAAGAGAATACATAAATTGGTAATGAAAATTAATAGAAAAATAAGGACATGACTTGAATTTTATGACAAAAATCTATGTTTTGCAGATGCTGACCGCAATCTAAGTGGTGTAATTTAAGGTCAAAACCCCTACAAATCCAACCAAATATTTACCTTTATCGCCAGACAAATAAAAAAAAAAAACCTTCGCATATACCGGGTCTGGCAAAAGTGCAAAAGTCGTAACATGTAAGTGGAAGGGTTTCGACATGTCTGGTCTGGCCAAAACTTACGATTCGATTCTCTATTTTTTCCTTTTACAATATTTCGAAAACGTCATTCTTCGTTGCGTTTTGGAGATAAAATAGTTTCCGTAATATATTCGAGGTGAAAATAAGGACTAAAGAAAAATACTATATTGGTGAAGTTTTTTTTTTTTGTTATTGCTCCTCAGGAACATGTTGTTTCTCATTAGTGCTTTGTTGGACCTCCTCCTGGTTGCTTTTATTACGGTTGCACATCGACGAAACATCACATTAAATGAGAAAGGTTTTTATATGTGGATGCGGTTATCGTGTTCCAGGTCCGGGTAAGTTCAACGCTACTTGGCAACCTAAATTTTCATTATAGAAAAAAAATTCTCAATTGGATTTAAATCTGGACTGTACTGAGGCCAACTTAGTATACATCGATATTATATTCTCTGAAGTACTTTTTAATCTTAGAAATACAAAAAAAAAATCCAAATATTACTAAAAGTCCTAAAAATTTAAGCTTTTTTTAAAGGTTAATCTTAATCAGTCATGGTAAAAATAAAAACAAGTCCATACTTACAAGTTTGGATGTATCACAAGGAACATTGTCTTGTTAACTTCCCATAGGAAGTTATTGTAATATGTCCGATTTGTCAAATTGAAAATTTTGACATTTCTTGACGTTTCAAGGTCCCTAGAGTCGAAATAAAAGATTTTTAGAAAGATGTCTGTGCGTTCGGGACGTTTTTTTCGTCGTCCATAGCTCAAGAACCAGAAGAGATATCGATTTCAAATAAATTTTGTTATACAGACAATAAGGCAGAAAGATGCAGAAACGGTTTTCAAGAAAATTGCGTGGGTGGTTTTTCTACCATAGCAGTTTAAAAAAACAGTGAAAATTTTGGTTAACCCTAAATATCTTACGAACCAAAAACGCTAGAGACTTGAATTAAATTTTATATAATAAACTGTAACTTGATCTCAAAGAAATTTATTTTTTGAAAAAAATATATCTAACGGTTTTTTTCTAAATCAAAAAAACTGAAAAAAATTTGTCACCTCCTTAATTTAACGACTAACATATGATTTCATCTCCAAAACAATTTTGAGCAACGGAGAATAATGTTTTTGAAATCTGATAAAATTTGAGAAAAATCAAATTGGTAGTTTTTTTTATAAAAAATAAAAATCTAAAAAAAACATTACTTAAAGTTCGTAAAAATTAAATATCGATTCAAATATCTTTTCAAAAACTTGAAATTAAGGCTTCAAGCTTATTTTATCTTATAAGAAATATTGTTTTCAACATTCAATAAAATTTTAAAAACCTAAAAAAAAATTAATAAAAGTTGGTAAAAATTGATTTTCGACTCAAATATCTTTTCAAAACTTTGAGATATTGGCTTTAATTTACTTTTATCTTTCAAAAAATATTGTTGTCAACTTTCAGTAAAATTTTGAACAAAATTGAATTGACAGTTTTTTTTATAAAAAAATAAAAACCGAACAAAAATTAACAAAAGTTGGTAAAAATTGAATATGGATTCAAATATCTTTTCAAAAACTTGAAAGTTTGACTTCAAACTTATTTTATCTTATAAAAAATATTGTTTTAAGCATTCTGAAAGATGTTGAGAAAAATCGAATTGACAGTTTTCTTACAAAAATTAAAAACCTTAAAAAAAAGTTTATAAAAGTTGGTAAAAATTGATTTTCGACTCAAATATCTTTTCAAAAATTGTAGATATTGGCTTTTAACTACTTTTATCTTTAAAAAAATATTGTTGTTAACATTTAGTACAATGTTGAAAAAATCGAATTGATAGTTTTTGTTCAAAAAATTAAATATTAAAAAAAAATTTAACAAAAGTTGGTAAAAATTGATTTTCGACTCAAATATCTTTTCAAAACTATAAAAAATTGCCTTCAAACTAATTTTATCTTATAGAAAATATTGTTTTCAACATTCGGTAGAATTTTGAAGAAAATCAAATTGACGTTTGTTTTAGAAAAAATAAAACTCTAAAAAAAAACAATACTAAAACTTGGTAAAAATTTACTTTCGACTCAAATAGCTTTTCAAAAATTAAAAATATTGGCTTTAAAATTATTTTATTTTACAGAAAATATTGTTTCGATATTCAGTGATTTTTATATAAAAATCCAACAGTCCGTTTTTTCATACAAAATAAAATCTATAAAAAATAGTACACAAATTTGGTAAAATTGATACTAGTACATATAGACAAACTTTTAAGCAAGACAAATCGACAGACGGGAGGGGAAGTTATCAGTGTAGGTCGCATCAAAGCCTCTTTAAACAAGGAACATTGTCTTGTTTAAAAAGGAAAACGCAGATGTCCAAAAAAAGCTTTTTATTACTCTAAGGTTCATTTTTGCATTGACTTTGAATTCCAGCTTTTTCAACTTCATAGAAGCATTCCCACACCATCACACCTTCAGCTTTAGGGGGGCATCCGCAAAATGCAATCAGAGCTTAGTCGTTCCTTTAGTTCTCTTCGAGCAAGGATCCTCCCATCACCAACATGGAGCTTGAATTTTGATTCGTCCCAAAAGATGACATTGTTCCATATGCCTTCAGTCAAATATAGGTGCTGCTGAGTTTAGAGAAACGTTTTTCTTTGACTGTATGTAAAAAATCCGAATTCAGTACAGGCTTCAGTGGTCTTTGACCAGCTTTTACGAGACTTTTTTCCATTAGCTTGATAAATTATTTTGCCTGTAGATCGACACAGATCGTTTTTAAGGTAAACCAAATTCCTTAACCGATACCGACGGCCTTACAACAGACAAAAACGATCTTCCACTGGGGTCGTCTTGTTGTCCTCCCTGAGACTTTTTTCTTGTTTGTAGTCCCGGTTTCACAATATTTTTTCAAATTCCATTCCATATTTTGCTTAAATATTATATTGAGGCATATTTTAAACTGGAGTCTAAATTTAACATATAGTTTAGACACAGCTACTCTTCATAAAGAATTTGACAACTCTATTTAGTTAGAAACAGGTTTATGGCATATTCTACTATAATTTTGAAAAAAATTTACTTAAACATATACAAAACGGCTTGCAGAGGGTAACATGAATGAAGTCGGGCTTGTGGTTTTAAGACTTGGAAGCATTTCATTGAATTTCGATCTATAATATTTAGAAGGTCAATCATGAACATGACAGTTTTTTTCTCGAATCGATACCTTTCATACAAATCGTCTTCATCTATTTCTAAGGGGTTCAATCGGTTACATAGAGCTTTTGTTTTTTGTAGTTGGTAGCATTCCAATATCCAGCAAAATATCAAAATATCGATATTTATGCTTAAGTTTTTTGACATTTTAATTTTGTTTTTAAAATTTTCAATAAAATGTCTCGAAACTTAATGTACACAATCAGTTTGTTTATTTTAGTTTAATAGATTTAGAAATAGCTTAAACATAGGTTCCGTCGTGTTTATTTTTAGACTCCAGATTATCGTTTTAAAATGGGTTTAAAATGTCTATGAATAGAATAAACTGAAGTTTAATTTAGCAAAGACAAGATCACAACTCATCAAGGAACTATGAATATGACCCATTAAGTCTCTTAGAAATTTCACATGCTGTCAAATTGAGACGTGACAGACACACAATAATTTAATTTAATTTTTACCATTTTTTTCCACAAAATTATTTGGTTGTTATTGGACTACTATCACGAGCCAAATGCATCTCTTATTAACAATAACATCAACTTTTAAAAAGTGTTTCAATAACATGTTGCTACCTAGTGCAAAAAAAAAAACGTAGCGTTCCTAAATTCCAACAACTGATTTGCAAAAGTGCAATAAAATGTTTGAAAAACATTTTTCGAACAGCACTGTATATACATAAGTGCAAAAGATTATTGTATTTCGAATATTCTTTGAGAAACCGCTGAAATGATATTAATTAAAATTCGTACTCTGTTATTTTTAGTACCTTCATTTTCGGTTGTGCCAATTGATTTCTTAAGTTTTGTTTTTGTTTCATTGTTTTAATATTTTTGACCCAACCTTATTCTCTAACCAACGGTTTTTTTCGCTTATAAAGAAGAATAAAGATGATAAGCTTTCGAAACATACGGTTTTTCTTTTTGAAGAAAAATTAATTGAAAACAACCTTTAATTATTTCTCGGAAATTAATGTTTTAATGGGAAAGAATTCTACTGTTTGTGTTTCAAATAAGCAGCGTCGACTGTCATACTTATTCGAGACTTCTAAGAATTTAAGTTATATAAGTTTTCGTAGAAAAATGTACATTATGTTAACTAAAGAAGATGTATCTAAATTTATCCGCAAAAACTTTCGAACTTTAAAAGATTGATTTAGAGAAGACATGTAATCAAAATATACAGAAAGTGACTGTGTCAGTTACTCTTTCGAGTTTAAGCTTTTTTTCGGAATAAAACTTTACACTTTGTTATCAAACTGAGGTAATTTCTGGGGTTTGTTGATAGTAATGTTTCAATACCATAATATTTTGTTTCTTCGTAAAATTTTACAAAAATTGGAGAGAATCAATAGAGTATTAGTTAAAGAGTATGACTACAGAGAATACATTTTAAGTTTATTATATACTATTATTATGTGTTTTCAAATAGCGGGTGACATTTTAGCTATTATCTTTTTGACAACACTGGTTTAGACAAACATCTTCCATTTGGTCTATAATTTAACAGTGAATCGTCGTACAAACGAACAACGCTTGCAAATTATTGAATTTTGCTATTAAATCGCGTTTTCTGTTTAGAAAGTTCATAGCGCGCTTCTATCATTTTATGTGAGTCAGCGACGAAGAGTTCATTTTTGGCTTAATGGGTACGTAAATAAGCAAAATTGTTTATTTAAAGAGCATCCACAAAAAGTCACAGTTTGGTGCGGTTTATGGGCTGGTGGCATCATTGGACCGTACTTCTTCAAAGATGATGCGAATCGTAACGTAACTGTGAATGGTGAGCGCTACCGTGAGATGGTATCCAATTTTTGTTTGCCCAAAATGTAAGAGCTTGACTTGCATGATATGTGGTTTCAACAAGACCGTGCCACACAGCAGGCGCAACAATGCACTTATTGAAAGGCGAGTTCGGTGAACATTTAATTTTACGTTCAGGATTGGTCAATTGGCTGCCTAAATCCTGCGATTTAACGCCTTTAGACTGTTTTTTTGTGGGGCTATGTTAAATCGCATGTCTATACAGATAAGCCCGCATCAATTGCCGCGTTGGAAGACAACATTGAAGCATTTATTACCGGCCAAAATGTTGAAAAGAGTATGCCAAAATTGGACTTAGCGGATAGGCCCTTTGAGGTGCAGTCAAGGTCAACATTTGCATGAAAAAATCTTCAAACATTAAATATATACATAGATATAGATTCACGTTTGTGTTGCACGAATTGAGGGTTGCGAATATCAAGTTTGGATTAGATTTACCTTCTTTTTTCTCTTTGTTTCTCCAAAGGGTTGGTATACACCAAATCATTTAGTTTACTGATTTTTTCAACATGATTGTTTTAGAATATTATTCAAAGAAGTTGTTAATTCCTTATTCCGTCCAACTTTGCTAAATTGACGAATAGCTTATTGTATGGTTTCCCCATCCCCAATTCATCCGAAGTTTCTCCCTTCTCTGTAACCGTAACTAAATAATAAAACAATAAGCGATGATATTCGGGCTTATGCATTATTTGTGAAATCCTTTTATTATATCAGCTCAGATGAAAGGATGAAACAAAGCTTTCAAGTCCAGAGGCTATACCATACATTAACAGCACCAAAAATCATGACTCAACTAAATACTAGTATACCAACCCACAAATTTATAATTCGAATGCTTAAAGTACCATCGCAGGGAAGGTATTCGAACGGGTTTACACTAAAGGCATCAAAAAAAGAGTGAAAATGAAAAGGCTCAGTAATAAATGTAATCACTTCCCAAGATGAACAAGATAAAGTCAAGCGTCTACATATTACACCATGCCATCGCATTTCCATTCGCCTCTATAGCCTCTGTGTGTGATGGCCCTGCTCCTGGTTCTGGAGAACTGAGAACTGGTGAGTGAAACGGGCAAATGCCAGTTGGTGATATCCTTTCGTTTCGGATGGCAGGAAAGGATATCATTTTCTGATGCTGAAGTGAAGCTCAAGCTGATGTAGAGACACACTCTCTTGTTCCTGATGCTTATATCCCCCGGGCGAAATAAAATTAAAATTTTAATGTCTGTCTGTCATTTTGGCGAATGAAATATGAGAAAAGTTGAAATTACTGTTGATTTATTTTTGGTTGCCCCTCTGGCCATCAAAAGCAAAAGGTTGCTGCTTCGTTGGTTATGGTTATACGATCAAATTTTAAATAATATAAGGAATGGACCAAAAGAGTGAGGAAAAGGGGGAGATAACAAGTCGACATAAAGTGCCAAGTGTTTTTTTGATTTATGCTAATTTTATTTATTTTGATGATGGGATGGCTATAGAGCAATTTTGTTACACTAATCTTTTAAATAGAAATGGAAATTTGATTTGAAAAGAAAATCCGCTACAATTATCCATAGAAAAGCAACTTTATTCGAGCATATTGAAGGATTGATGAGTAAAATGTTTATTTGAGTTATAATTGCAAATTGTTCGAACTTCCTGTCTGTGATTAGAACTTTTCAATTTAGCATTGCTCAGCTAGAGGAAGAGAATTTGCATACATTTTAAGGGATGCCTTTAGTTATACTTAGATGTTTTAATAGTCATCATTCTCCACCTTTATAGGGATTTGAAAGTGTAATGAAGGGGGCTTGTGGACAGTTTCTGTTCAAAAGGCTTTATTGTTATGAGTAACTGTGGTTTTAAGAATTTTACTATGATAATAAGCGTTAGATTCTTTTTGGGAAAGAGAGTTTTTAATGAAAACAATATTTTAAAGCATTATTCTAATTAATTTTGAAAATTGTTGTCAGTTGAATCATTGAATTATTCCTAAAAATTTAAAAGGTATAAACAATATTTTGCATTTTTGATGTATTTTTGTTAGTGAATTGAGCAAAGTTCTTCACTTTAACCAACTTTCTGCGCCCTGTTTTTCACACCATGACCTATTGCACTTAACTTACCAGTACGAACCTTTTGTTTCAAGCAGCAGTTACTGCTTCAGAAATTTTAAAAGCATTAATTATAATCTTCTAGAACATGAATTAAGATGTTTGAATGGTCTCGAATTTTTTTTTATGAAATGTGTCGACGACCAAGTTTCTTTTATTGAAGGAAATATTAGGTCTCTTTTCAATGTTCACTTCTCTACAAAACCAAAACCTTTAAATGCAATGACCACTCTAGGTTCAACAACAAAATTATAGTTTTAATAAATAAGCGCAATCTAGCTTACAAAGTATGGAATTGTTTTAGACCCGACGAACTTTATAAGGTCTACACGGAAATTCCGCATAAAGTTGTACTTGAGATTAGTTAAGCTAAGAGACGTTTATATCCTCCTCGACTTATCCTTTCATTAGCCAGTCATAGACTTTGAAAAAATTTAAAAGAGATTGGTGTTGGCAAGCACTTGAACAGTGTTTCTACTATCATTAGTTGTGATGATCCGAATACCAATTTCACATCACTATCATCATTTGAGTTTAACGATAGCTCAGACTTTTCTGGATTTTAAGAAACCGAAATCTTTTCTACAAGGCGATTTAGCTTCTCAGCAATTGATGATGAAGTTGTTCTACAAACCTGTCTATTTATTAAATCAAACATTTGACGAAATTCATCCCGCGTTTGTGAAGGCAACTCTACCGATTACATTGAGATACATAACACATCTTTTCAAAACTATTCTCATTACTGGAGTTTTTCCTGCCGTCTGGAACCGTGTTAAAATTGTTCCTGTTCCAAAACGCCGAGATTATTATCAGCCAATAGCCATTTTTTCATATTTATCCAAAGTTTTTGAAAAAAATATGAACACACAAATGCGGCAATATATACTCGTAACGACATGCTATATCCCAATCAATCCTGTGTCCGTCCCAAACACAGTTGAACTACTGGCCTTATAAGTCGAAGAACGAAGAGAAAGTTTAGATAAGAATTTGTTCGTGCATTTTTTCAGTCTTTTGGATTTTTCCAAAGCCTTTGATACTGTTTACCACCGTAATTTATGCATAAAATTAAGGGATGAGTTTCAATTTACTAAATCATTAGTGAGACTCATTTTCTCATTTCTTACTTCTAGACACCAAGCAGTAGTTGCTAACAACCAAACTTCAAGTTTTATTCCGCTAACACTAGGTGTTCCCCAAGAGTCTATTTTGGGCACATTACTTTTTATTGTGTATGTTAATGATGTCCCGTCTCAAGGCTTTAACTCAACCATACATCTGTATGCCGATGATGTACAGCCTAGGTTAGGTACAGTTGTCCACTGGAATTGTTTGAAATGGTTTTTGGGAGATAAACGAAGATCTTAATAGATATTGCTCTGGTCTCTATCAAACGGACTTTTTTTAAATTCTACTAAGTTAAAATTCTTAGTCATTTCAAAAGATTCTACAGACACATCTTGCTTTTCTCCAATATTACTCAAGGATAACCCTATTCAGCTTGTTGACTCTGCCAAGAATCTTGGAGTACGAGTAGTGTTTAATAAGACACTCACTTGGACAAATCATATACAACATAGGTAGAGTGTACAGAGGCTTAGGTATGTTATGGACTTCCCAAAGAATCACTCCAATAAAAAAAAGAATGAAACTTGCTAAGTCGCTTATTCAGCTTTTATTATTTTGGTGTGAACTATTTAGTAATTGCGATTCCAAGCACAAAAGGAAACTTAGTGTTGTCTATAATAGTGTGACAAGATATATTTTTGGACTACGGAAATATGTTCACATTTCCTCATACGCAAGATTAATATATGGTTTTTCTCTTGATAAGTTATTTTCGTTAATGGGACCTTAATAAAGCTCCACAATGTCATGGATCCGATGTTTTGGATCTTACATTCTTGAGCGTCGAACTTGTGGAGTTGTAGAATCTCAGTAAGATCGATGACTCTCGTGAACTTTCTCCAGCTGAATGCTGAAACTAAAGGACGTTCATATCCTCTACTTTTCCACAATCATAACCCCCACCACCGTCACCAATTCTCATCCCAGCTCCATCGCTGTAATGGCGAAAAAACTATACAGCGCTCCTCTGTCTGGTGCTCCATCCCACCCTAGGTAACATAGCTCAAGCTCAACTGCTGCTTACAGATCCTAATCATTCCCGTACGTATAAGCATGATCGCTTCCTTCTAACTTCTTCTTATCACTTCTGTGTATCCGGATGCTTGCCGACCTCCGGGTTAACTTAAAGAATTGTGTACAGGCGGACCTTTCTTTCATCGCAACTCCTGGGACCAAAGATGAATACAAAAAAAAGATAGGCATCTCTTCAAGACTGGGCTGCAGTTTGGCGCCTGTTGCCGTATCTCCTGCGACCAATAGAAAAAACGGAGCAGTAGTTATCCATGTACCTCCTCTGTTGTTGGTAGTAACGAGAGAATAAAGGTAGCGATAAATAATTTCAGTAGTAGCAGAGTTGTGTAGTACCCGTGGCATGATGGTTTGTGCGTTGGATTGTCATGCAAGGGGTTTCGGGTCCAATTCCTGCCTGTGCCACCTTAATTTAAAAAAAAAAAAAATTTTCGCGGATACTGCCGCTTGCGAGGAATTGACAAATCCTTCAAGAGTAACTCTTGTCATGAAAAAGTGCTTTCTCAAACTAACCGTTCGGATTCGACCCAAAATTGTAGGTCAGTTCCATTCCTGACAACAGTACTCGGACACAGGAATGGTTGAGAGTTGTAAGTCACTAGGCCCTGGTTCACAACGGACTGTTGCGCCAGCCAATTTATTTATTTATTTAGTAGCAGAGTTGTGAACAATGGACCTACTCCTACTACTGAGAGCACATTTCTATCGCAAAAATCTCGAAATGGAAAGGAGCGGCTTTCAAAAAGCCTTTACAACCAAAGACGGCAAGCTGCAAGATTCTTGAAGGCCTCTGGTAAATCATTGGAAGCCGGAAGAAGACTGCATTAAACCACTCGCGTTGAATGTGCAAATAGTGTTCTTGCTGCAGCAAGGACCAATAAAGACTTTTGTGCACAACACCAGCATTTCCCTCAATTCTTAAAAAAAAAACAAGTTTCAGTGACGTCACCAAGGGCAAAGGCGTGGTCACAAAAAACATCTGGCCTACAGTAGATTTAAGGCGATCAAGGTGCTTGCTTTCTTTTAGCAGATCGCTTAGATGCACTTGTACAACTTGTGCTGCAGAAAATGCCCAACAATTGCACCTCTTACTCGTTGATTAACATTATGCATGAAAACTCCGCCTGTACTTGAGCGAGATAATAATTCTATTGAAAAAATCTTATTTCGCACTCGTACTGTAGCGAGAGTCCTAAAAGATCTAAATATACATAAATCTGCTGCTCCGGATGGTATCCCCGCTATTGTTCTGAAGAGGTGTTCTTCATCGCTGGCAAAACCACTGCGTAAGCTTTTTCATCTCACCTACTCCTCAGGACTCGTTCCGAGCGGATGGAAAACTGCATTTGTCCAGCCTATTCCCAAGAGAGGCGAATCTTCCTCACCATCTAATTACCGACCGATTGCACTTACGTCCCTTTTTTCCAAGGTCATGGAAACGCTGATTAATTATCAGCTCAAGAAATATCTCGAAGATCGAAAGCTTCTTAATGACCGGCAGTATGGCTTTCGTAGAAATAGGTCCATTGGTGATCTCATGGTTCATCTCACCGAACAGTGGAACAAATCTTTACAAGGAGAAAGTAAGATTATTGCACTTGATATTTCAAAAGCATTTGATAGGGTTTGGCATCAGGCTCTCTTATCGAAAATGCGTGCTTTCGGTTTTCATGAATCCCTGCTTCATTGGATTAGTAATTACCTTTCGAATCGTTCAATACAAGTTGTATTAGATGGATTCAAGTCTGAAAAACACAAAATAAATGCTGGTGTGCCCCAGGGCTCTGTTTTATCTACAACACTCTTTCTCATTTTTATTAATGATCTCCTGTCTGCAACAACTAATCCAATACATTGTTTCGCTGATGATAGTACTCTCAGCTTTTCATATTCGTATTCAGATTCACACCCCTCTTCTTCGGATGTGGAACTGCAACGACAAAATATGATAAATAAATTCCGACCTAAACAGCATGGAACAATGGGGAATAAAGAACCGCGTGGAATTTAATGCTTCGAAAACGCAGTGCTGTCTTGTATCGTTAAAGCGAAGTATACCCCCCTTGCCATTATCCATAAATGGCACTTGCATCAAGGAAACTGAATACTCGATATTCTTTGTATGTGTATCACCAACCACCTTTTGTAGAACGATCACATACGCTATGTCGCCAAAAATGATGCAAGATGTTTGGGTTTTCTAAGGCGATGCAAAAAGTTTTTCTCTCCCTCTGATCTGGCTGTTATTTACAAGACTTATATACGTCCAAAGCTTGAGTATAACTCCCATATCTGGGCTGTTGCTCCCGCAACTTACTTAAGCCTCTTGGATAGTATTGAACGCAGAGCATTTTGATTGATTGGTGATATTACCACCATAAGATCAGTTGCGTCACTTGAACATCGTCGAAATGTTTCTTCTCTCACCCTCTTTTACCGTTATTTTAATGGTTTATGCTCTAGAGAAATAGCCAGCTGCATTCTTCCCCTTAAACAGTTCAACCGTAATACTCGCGCTTCTAGGAATGCTCATCAATATACCCTCGAGCCCATCTTCGGTCGTACTGTCAAGTACAGAGATTCGTTCTTTAGCCGTACTATGCGAATGTGGAATGTCTTGCCACACTCTGTCTTTCCTAGCTATTGCAATATTCAGGAGTTCAAAACCAATGTAAACCGACATCTCCTTTAAACCATTCTATCGCTTTCCTAGTGCTCACACTGTTTCTACATAATAAGGGTAGAATATCCCTTTGAGTGTGCGCTTATTATAAAAAAAAAAAAACACTCTAACAAGGTGCAATTGACTCAAGAACTAAGAACTGGAGCGGGCTTATGTGCATCATATCGGGCCGTAGTTTTTTTTTTTAATAAGGCCGATTAGACAGTTACTGTGACGTGATAACGAAGTTTTTATCGGCCGAATTTTAAGATATGGATGTGCACGATATTTTGTTTCAACAGGAGCGTAAAAATTGGTACACAGCTAACGAAACAATGTCTCTTTTGAGCGACAAATTTTAAGGTTTTGTTATCTTTAAGTAGTGGTTTTGTCAATTGACCGTCAAGATCATATGATTTGAAACCTAGGGAATTCTTTCTTTAAGGTTATTAAGAATCAGGTAATTCTGCACATTAATGGCAAAATTGAATTTGGGTCATTAGATGGAGTTAAGTCACCGAGATGACGGTAATTATTTGGCCGACATTTTGTTCCATGCTTAATTCAGATATACCAATATTATCGTAGTAAAAAGAAATAATATTTAAATCAATAATTTGTGTTTTATTCAAAATTAACATCGGCCCTTAAAATGTTACCACCCATAAGTTCTTCTTGAACTCGATTAAGAAACAGTCGAGGTCAAGAGGAATAAAGTAAAAATCACTCATCAATTTAACGATCTTTTAAAATGTTGGTGTGATAAGCGTTAATTGAAATATGATACTATGTAGTTATCATTTCAATGTCATTTATATCCAGAATGAAAACGAGCTGACCTAAGCGGCTACCCCGCCGTACACCAGAGGTAGTTGGGAAAGAGTAAGAGAGAGCTTTTCCAGTAAGACCAATCTTTTTTAACAAAACAAGTTCAAAAACTTAGGGAGTCATCTATTTTGTAAAAAGACTTGCTTTGATTTTAGGAGGTACCTTCAACTTATATAAATTCCACAAGGTAAGTATAGTTGAAGACTTAAATTTCTGTGAACCATGTTTTTGGGGCAACTTGGAAAGGAAACAGAGAAATGCAAAAGGCTTTGAAGATTTACCTGAAACATTAAGTCTACACATACTGGGCCCAAAATGTATACAAGTATCATACATCTTCTCTGATAAGAGTTTTCAATATCTTGAAGACCAGATTAAGCAAGACAACACTAGTCCGAAAACCAAATATTGCATTTGCTTTAGGGATGTTGTTCAAAGTTTGAAAAAACTAATTCATCAGCTTAAAAATAAACTTAGGCATGTCCCGTTCAATTGTTGATCCATAACTGATACACAGATGCGTTATTTGAAAAATAACATCAACTTTCACTAGGCATCTGAAAGCTTTCGTTAACAGTTGATTTTTTCAAAAAATTATATTCAAAACGTACAAACGCCTCTATTTTATCAGATGTTTTGCATGAGGGCTTTTTACTGAAAGTCAGAAGAGTCGATAGACCGAACAGCATGTGGAAAAAAACAATAGAACAAAATTGAAAGAGATTACATATAAGCTGATGGGAATCCAAACAGATCACCTCAAACCAAACGACATAAGGTGTAGGAGTAGTAGAGTACCCAGCGGATAGTGCTAAAACATGGATATTGTAGGTCTGAGGACTTAATTGGGTTAGTTTTTAAAATGAACACTTAATTTCCTCCCTTCTTTAGCTTATGAATTGAATAGTTTGCTACTTTTTCTAATTAAAACACAATGCAACAAGAAACACAATCACAACCAACCAGAGCAGAGTGTTTAAATAAGTTTGTCCTTGGACTTTTTCCATACACACCATCCTTGACAGCTCTAAAAAAAAAACATTCTTTCTCAACTTTTATAAAACCTTTTGTAAATGTGTATTGGTGTGACGGCAAACATTATGCCATAGATAAAACAATTTCTGTTATCACGCGATATCCTTACCATGGAAATCCTTTTTTAGAGGACACAAAAACAATAAAGACTGACATCTCCTACAGGGCTTATCGTTTTGTTGTCTGGGAAAAGTTGAAGGATTTGTTTGTTGCCCTTCTCGTTGTTGTTAAGAGATTAAAGCAGCGAAAAATCCGTTGCAAGGACAGATTTGAAAAAAAGAGTTTTATTAAATCGTTTCGTGTTTCTGTTTTATATTTTATTCTATGGTAACAATGCAATTTATTAAATAGTAATTTTTGTTTGCTGTAATAATCAGTAATAGAAATAGAACATTGAAAGGACATTAATTACCAAGTATCAACAAAAAAACGTAGAAATATTATTGACTCTAGTCTTCTTCTAAAATGACAAGAACTAGCTGTTCAAAGCTTGCTTTCCATGGCAAGCTCTAAATTGTACGCAAGGATTTTCGTCCTCTTGATTTCCATTGCTCTTGAAACTGTGCTTTTGCACTTTTAGATCCTTTAATTAATAAAGTCCGGTTTTATGGTCTTATTAACACAAAAACACACTACCTTCAAATGAGGTATAGTTACATGTGTCTCTTAAATATCTCTTCAATAGAACTTATACCCCTCCCCCCCCCCATACACCCAAACCTCCACCCTCCTCTTAACACTTACCCAACCACAGAAAGATGCATGTGATTTGCTACATCTCTCGCATCGCACATACAACTTTTTCCCTCTCACAACTTTTGCTTAAGGTTATTTTCTGATGAAACTTTTATCACTATCCGCCAGATTTCTAATTAGTAAAAGTTGCACTTTTGCTGGCTTCTCCTGCGGTAATTATAAGTTAAAGTGATCTATGTTGTATATGGCAGCCAGTAGAGCAGCATGATGGCACACAGAATTAAGTTCCACACTACACATCACTATACTACAATTCTTGTTTCCATGAAACCCAACAACAACGCAAGAGCATTTCAAAAACTTTTACTTCATGTTACCGTACATTGTATACGCTCCTGCTCCTGTTTTGCCTTAGACTACGAGTACGAGCACACTACAAAAACATAGTTTTGTTTTCCATTTTAGGTATAGGTAGTTAGGTACTCTACGAATTTTCGGAGGAAGGTTATTTTGTTACTATGTTGTTGATAAATTTTGAAAATTATATGCAAAACCACATAAGGGGGGGATGGAGACAAACTTTTATTTTTATTTGGTATATTTTTTAGTTTTTTTGGAAAAAGTGGTCCGCTTATAAAAGTTTTAAAACACATGCGAGTGGTAAAACACGCAGTAAGCTATTTGAAAGATAATGATGTTATGTTTGGTGTCATTTTTATTAACTAGTTGTCAAAATATAAAACCAAAAAAAAAAACCGAAAAGTTCTTCGTAAAATTTATCAATGTTTCTTTCCATTTTCAACATTTAGAAAATTCGAAATGATTCTTGAAGTAAGTCATCCTAAATGGAAAAATCAAAGGAAATATTCCAATTTTATCAAATGACATTGCCGCCGTCAATTACTAAGATTGTTGAGCTGTTGTAAATATTTTGTCATTATTATCTATTTTAAATTGAAAAAATGGTGTATTGAAGAACAATTTTTATCAATTCTCAAGTAAGCTACAAGGTCTTCAGGATAGGTTACGGAGATTATCACTCTTCGCAACTGAACTCCATTCCGCTATGGAATCCTAAATTACGCCTCGGATAAATAATAATAACTCGTTGACGACTTTTGGTTATTGTACCCGGACAAAGATTGGTTTCTTTAACGTGACGACGCTTTTGGGCGCAGGGAATGAAGGTCCGCACAATGCAAGATTCCTCCAATTAGAGAGAGAATTTATTCGGCTCAGGATATTTATCTTAGGGTTAACCAAAGAGCAATGGTTGGGATCGGGCAAATACAAGTCACTGACGCGTAACACGGTCTTACTCTAATTTGGTCACGCTCCTGGAAGTGCTCGAGATGCTGGAGTTGGGTTACTCCTTACAACAGCAATTAGGAGCCTTATTTCGTGGGAGCCCCTAGGGGAAAGGCTTATTAAAGCTGGGTTTCTGAATAGCGTACGGCCCGTCCCCATTAAACTTTGTTACAACCCGAACGCACGGTGCTCGCATCAGATGAAGAGAAAGAATGCTTTTACCGTCAACTAGAATCCGCCAACAACAACACACCCCGCGAAGATATTATTTTGTTCATGTTTGAAAACAAACTGTGTCATAAAATTTGCTGTGTGTCGATGGACAGCCGAGCATCTTCCTAACAAATTGACCACTTCGCTATTAGTCGAAGCTTTAGAAGCAGTCTTTTGGATGTCCAAAACAGAAGAGGTGCTGATGTGGGACTTACCCGTGACCACCACTTAATGATAGCTACCCCAAGATTGCGTACAGCTACAGTTCGAAGATCCAACGGAATAACACGAGCCCCCAAATTCAACATCGCTAGACTAAAAGATCCCACGTCCCGTCAACAATTCAGGGACCAAATGTCTCACGAAATGAAAACAATCACCAGTACGGTATATGACGACATCAAACACCATTGGGATGCTGTCAAAAATGTTTCTATTTCAGCTGCTGACAGAATATCCGTTCGGAATGATGGAAGCCACAAGATTCAGAAGACTCTTGACCAAGGATCATTTAACGCATAAAGTTAAGGGCTTGAATAACTGCTGCACATTGGGAAGAAAGGAATGTGCTGGAATCCTCGTATCACATGAAAAAGAGAGAGGATCTCAATAGTGTGTGCCATGACAAGCATTGATAATAAAAGCATTTGTGCAAGAAGCCGAAGATGATGTAAACAGGTGCGACAGCAGGACCGTTTACAGAATAACCAAAGAGCTGACCGATGCACAAAGCTCAAAGCAAGAAGTAGACGGTACTGTGATAAGTTCGGTGGATGAGCAAGTCAGAAGGTGGAAATAACACCTTTAATATTTTTTAAAGCGAGTGTTTGCAAACCCCGAAACAAACTAATCTCCGAATCAGCAGCGCACCTCCCAGTAAAGATGGGATCGTTGCTGCAATTAAAGTATTAAAAACAAAAAATCGGTAGGACTTCATGGAATTCCCGCAGACTTTTTACAAGCAGCGCCAATGTCATCAAGCGAACTGTTTCATCCGCTCATAAAAGAAGCTTGGACGACCAAAAGCTTCCCCAATGAGTGGAAGAAGGAAATTATCATCAAGCTCTCAAAATAAGGAGATCTTACAAAGTGCGAAAACTGGAGAGGATTTTGCGGTCTACCTGCCGTTGCCAAAATAGTAGCAAAAATCATATTTCAAAGCATCAGAACATGTCTTGAGGCCACACTCGATGCCGAACAAGCAGGATTCAGCACTTGATACTCCTGTATTGATCATATCAACATATTATTTTTGTTGATGATAAGCGATGTACTGCCGGCAGCTTTGTCAGGTACCGGAGGATCCAATGGACTTTGACATCCTATTTAAAGCACATGGGTTACGGGGACGAAGTTTGCTTACTCTCCCTGATGGGGCTGACAATTAATTTCGATAAAACAAAAATGATCAGCCCTGGAACACAATCATTCTCTCAAATAAATATTTCCTAGCAATTAATGGAAAAAGTGGAGAACTTTCAATACCTTGAAGGTATCGTCTCCATGCGGAACCTAATAAGACGTCATCTGTCGCATCGGCAAAGCAAAAGCGGAGTTCGGTATGCTGTCGGAGATTTGGAGAAATAACTCTATCAGCTTAAGAACAACGCTACGACTGTTTCGTACAGATGTCGAATCTGTGCTTCTTTAAAACTGCAAGCCTTTGTGGATAGATGTCTTCGCAACATCCTAATATATCCAATGAGGTCATTCATAGAAGGACTGGTCGGGAACCTATAGAACTCTATTATACGAAGGCGTAAGTGGCAATGGGTTGGACATACGCTGCGAAAAGGTAATGACAAGCAATACTGTGGAATCTGCTCACACAAAAAGGAAGAAGAGCTGGACGACTGAAAAGCACATGGCGGAGGACAGTCGAGGAAAAACAAGCATCACTAGGCAAGAGTTGAAGGGGGCTTAAACACATCTCTGTAAATCGCACTCGATGGTGTGTAGGCATTGTAGAGTTCCCATGCCCTTTAAGGGGTTCCCAATAGTTTTAACAGGTCTGAGAACCTAAGGGATGTCAAAACTAGAAATGACTCCATACAGTTTGTCCCTACAGTTTTTAATATCAAATTTAAAGCTTTCACTCCCAAAAATTGTTTGCAATGAAATTTTTTATGTTCGATCTTCGTATTTATAAAAAATATGAAGTTCAAAGCTTAATATACTATTTCAATTTTTAAAATAATGTACAGTGGATTCAGCAAAGTGTTTTGAACACCTTTGACAATAGTCATTTCTGACGTAAGTCTTTTTTGAAATCTATCACTTTTGACATCTGTCACTTTTGGCATCTGATGGACTTTTCTTGTTTCACTGATCAAATGCCACTGATAGCCATATATAGACGGCATCGATTTGAGATCTTTATTCCATGATATTTATGACATATGATGTAAAAAAAAGTTAAAAGCCGTGCTTTTCTGCAGCCAAATACTCACACGTAAGAAAATCTAGTTCCTACTTGACTAAACTTTCAAATAACTTGGGAATTGCGGAGTTTACAAATACCTCTATAATTTTCAGTACTATTTTTAGCACCCGACTTATGTATGGGCACATGGTATGAATTTTTCCACTCAATTAAGAAGTTTCTTTCCGAAAGAAATTAATGTAGTGGGTAACGGACATTAAAGCGAATTACAGCAGTTTTTCAGAATTAAGGCGGGTATGCCATCTGGACCGAAATTAGCCATTTGATTTTAGTGAGTTCATCGCAGATAAAATTTCATCACTTCATGTTTGGATTTAATCAAGATCAATCTTATTTATAGTAAGTTGCCCAATGAACTACTCATAGATCCATAATTTAAGATTATTTGACATAAAGTTAAGGACATCATCAGCATTTTCGTTTAATCAATTTTTTAACCTTGGACAATATTTTTCGTTAACAGAATTGTAGTTTAAAGTTCCATTACAACAAAAGCTGACTTCCTTGGAGAAAAATAGATTTATTTAAATTTAACAGGTTAACATTAAAGTCAAATTAGGAGTTGGACGAATTATTGTAACACAGTTAATTAATTTCCTTAATAAAATTAATTAAATTACATTTAAATCATCAAGGATTTGTGACATTATGCAAAACGTAAATCTTTCAGCCATTAATTTTGTCTTCTTCCAAAAAAAAATTGTTTTAACAACTCAAAAAACGTACTCAGCCTAATTGCTGAAAGTTCCTATTTCTTAAGAAATTCCCTTGGTCTCAAGTCTCAAAAAATTATTTCAAAATCACTTGCTTGCCTAAGGACTGCAAATTTATTTTGCTGCCTGCGTAAGCATTCTGCAAATGACATTTTCCGGTTTCGTTTATTTCATGGCAATGGCGATGCTCCTTATTCGGTTTGTCTGAACTCGATCCTTATTTCCTCATCCATGGCCAAAGGTATCCAATTATCATGGAAAAAAAGGACTCGAATGTATTCGCTTTCAATATCTTATTTGGTTTTTTACCCTTCTACAAGTTTTGGGTGAAGCAAAGGAAGAGTAAAAAAGGATTCGTTTTCCTTTTTTTATTTCAACGTACCTACTCGTGCAGTCGAGCAATAGGAGAATATGTAATTGGATGGGAGAGAGAAAATGTTAAGTGAAAGAAACAAATTCCATGGCATTTATCTGACATTACCATAAAGCTCCATTTCCTTTGCCTATTTCTGTGTTGGTTTGTTGAAATATTTGAGTTGTTTCCTCAGTATTCGTTAGACGGAAGGGGAGGGGAAATATTAAAAGAAGAGGGGGTGATATCATGGCTTTTGGAAAAGAAGTTATGCAAAATTGTTATTAAGAATTGTTTTTTCTACAACCACTCCAAACAACCGAGGCAGGAGAGGGAGACCCCGTTTTTTTGGTCGGTATTTATGGGTCGTTTATGGAGTTCAATTCAATGGAGATCCATAAGGAAATTGGTCATTTATTTGTCAACTTGGTTGTTTTATTTTGGTAGATTTTTATTTTTATTTCCTTTTGCTGTAAGAGGGAGATTGTTAAGAGGGATTTTTTTAAGGATTTATGTTTTTCTTTTTTTTGTTGTTGTTTGCGTTTTACTTCAATTACACACCAAGGAACATGCTTACCGATGAGTTGAACGAAGAAGGCACTTAAAAAAAGGGTAATTGAATCCTTTTTGGTTTTATGTGCTTTAACTGTCAGATGGAGTGAATAAATGACACATTATTTTAATCCTTAATCCTTCACGAGATGAATTATTTTATAGCATCAGTTTCAGTCTTTGTACAGTTTTACAATTTCATGAGAGTTAAGAAATACATAAGTTTAAACGTATACCTAGAGTTTGGGGTGGTTGCTATATAGACATCAGGCTGGATACAACATTAAATATGAGCCAACATGCCAGAAAAAATATATTTGTTCAAATAGTCTTTCAAAGTACTAAAATAAAATTAATTAAGGGTGACAATCTAAAAGTATCGAAATTTTTAAATTTTGAACTTTCGAAACAGGACATTTTAATAATTGAAGAGTCCAAAAAACCTAGTTTAAGCTATTAAGTAGTATAAAGCACAATTCAAAGAGTTGAAATAGCAATCGAGCTTAGTGAAAAAACAAACATCCTTCAGAGTAATAAGAGTTTTGAAAAAGAAAAGCACACAATTTTAATTTATCAGTTTTTTTTTTGTTGACGTAACTCGCCTTAAGAAATCTTAAAGCAATGACCCTTAGTCTTTAATATCATCTTGAAAATAGCTTAATACTTTTCATTAAATGCATCTGAAGTAATTTCAATCAATGAGAGGTTCTACATAGATTTTTTGGCAAGCAAAAGGCAACAGAAATTGGTCCTAGAAATGTTTCTACAAAATGTGTGTTTTTGTTGCTGATGGATTCGTAAATACTTCCAATGATGATTTTTCGCCCACCAAAAAATCAGACGAAAAGTTAACCAATTTATAGTTTATGCAAAATTTTATCGCTTCGTTATGGACCATTATTCCAGAACGTGCCTATTATGAACCACTACTTCTACTTTACCATCATATCTAGTTATATAGTTATGTATTCTGAGTAAGTATGCACATGCACAAAGTCAAGGAAAAACTGAATTATTCTTTTCTTATTTAATTTTTTTTTAGTCTTCAGCTAGAAAACGTGCTGACACGTTTTTTTTAAAAAGAGAAAGAACTGGAATAGAATATGAACCACCATCGTAGACATTCACAACAACGAAAATATAACTACAACATATGCAACATTCGTTGAAGGTTTTTCCTTATTGTTATTTTTTAATATTTCAAAATATCCTGGCGTAATTTTGGTATTTGTTGCGGTAGCATCCTTTGTATGGCGACTTGAGAAGTTTATTCAAGATGATTTTAAAGATGAACATTTTTATATTTCTTATTTTTCTAACCACACAAATCGATTGGAGAACGATGACAAAATTTTCTAAGTAGACGCTACTTGCATTAGAAGGATAGAAAACCTTCTTTCCTCGGTTTTGAAAGTTTTCAATCAGAAATCAATTGGAAAATGAGATGAGACTAAAACGTTTGTCGAATAGATGATGAAGTTGCCAGACGTGTCCTTGATGCAAATTCTAATATTTTTTCTTTGTACCAAGGACTGCCATTTGTTAGATAATTATACCACAAGCAGACAAGCTGACAAATGAGCACAATACGTAGTTTATTTTTGAATCAAATATCAATTGTTGAGATTTTCATGCATTTTCCATAAATTGAAAGCATGAAACCAAATAAGAGCATTTTAGAAAAATGATTTGGAGACAATTTTTAATAAACGCTCATTTTGCGCATTAACAAAGTGCAGTAATGATTTACTGTATATTTGTGCATATTTCAATTACTAATTCACTTTAAATGACCTTAGAACTTCAAGCAGTCAATACTTACATTGACTTTGAGCCAAATTATTTCTTCAGTTGTTTTAAAGTCGTGATTTTAAAAACGACATGCCTTTTTTTAACTAAAACTATTTTGAAAGTCAAAAGACTTTAATGTTAGTACTTGTGCTAAGTCATTACTTTATTACAGTCACCAAATAAATTTTGTTTTGATAGTCTATCGTTTAACATTTTATTAAAGAATTAAGGATTGTCAGAACTTTAATAATTAAGTCAAAATTTAATTTGTATATTGGTATTTTCCTTTTATTTAACCCTTGTTGCTGTTAAATAAAAACTAGAAATAATAATGTAACAGTTATCATAGAAAATCCACTTTTCTTAAGTTAGATGATGTTTACGAACATTGAAACTACTAAACTGTTGATATCCCTTTTTGCAGAAGCAATGGACACAAACTACGTGACAGGAAATGTAATTTTAGTTTATTTCTCGTGTTCTATCTCTTTCTGTCTTTCGACTTAGTAACACTATGTTACGGATACCTTTATGCATTTATACTTAGATATGTATGTTTGTATGCTCGTAAGGACGATAACTAGGTGATGGCACAAGCTTGATGCTTGTGAATTACTATACCAACCGTATCCTTGTCCTATGCAATGCTGGTTGAGTTTGGTGAATTATTTATCTATTGTAACCTCAGCATAAGGAAAATGGAAGTACTTTGCACGTGTACGTACAAAAGTAAAGTCCAGATAGAATAAAAATGAATAAAATTCAATTGACTGATGCAGTTGTATGTTTGTACATTTATTTTTAAAATTAAGGGAAATTGTATTAAAAAAATAAGTGAAAATAGTTTTTGTATAGGGAAGGGAATTCACAATGACAGTATAATAAATCTGATATCGCAACATTTTGATTATTGCGATATTGTATTAGCTTCCTATGTTTATGGGTACCTTAGAGACGAGAAGTGTGAGAAAACACGATCTTACCTAAGATAGAACCGCATATAAAATTTTGAATACTTAACGTTATCTTCTCAGTTATGGTAACCTCTCGCAATTGTTAAGATTTCTTGTTGCTTTCTTGGACTCCAGCGGTGAACCACTATTTTTTGTATTTATTAGAAATATTTTAAAACACCTTAAATATGCGGGATACACAATGTGAGCACTAGAAAACAAAGAAGGGATCGAAAAGGAGATGTCGGTGTACATTGCTTTAAAATTCTTGCAATATTGCAATGACATGAAATATAATGTTGCGTAGCTAAGAAAATAATGGGCTAAGCATATTTCTTAGCTGTCGTTCCAAATCTGGAGAATAGGGATGTGTATCTCAAATCGAATATTAAAGGGCAAGATTTTTATCGTCAGCGAAACAATTAATATGATTAGAAAATGCAGACAAGAGATCGTTAGTGAAAATGAGAAAGAGTGTAGGTGTCAAAACAGAGCCCTGGGGCATACCAGCATTTATTTTGTGGTTTTAAGACTTTAACCTATCCAATAATACTTGTATTGAATGGTCCGAAGGATGATTACTAATCTAATGAAAGAGCGATTCATGAAAACTTATGGCACTCATTTTCAATAAAGGAGCCTGATGGCAATCTTTTGCTTTTAAAATATCAGGTGCAATAATCCCTCTTTCTCCATAACAATGTAAAGATTTGATCCACTGTTTGGTGAGATGAACCATGAGATCTCTAGTTGACCTATTGCTACGATAACCGTACTGCCGGTCATTAAGAAGTCTTCCATTATAAAGATATTTCTTGAGCTGATAAAGATATTTCTTGAGCGGATAATTAATCAGCGTTTCCATGACCTTGGAAAGGAGGGACGAAAGTGCAATCGATCGATAATAAGAGTAGAGAGGAATTTTAAACTTCCAATAGGAAGTTATTGAAATAGGTCCGATTTGTCTCATTACAAATTTTGATATGTTCCAAGGTTCTACAAATCCCTCAAAATGAGAGATTTTTAGAAAGATATCTAAGCGTGCGTGTATACGTACGTTCAAACGTTCTTGATGTTTTTTTCGTCGTCCATAGCTCAAGAAAAAGAAGAGATATCGACTTCAAATAAAGTTTGACGAATACAAATAATTTTATCTTCAAAACAATTTTGTGGATCGAAAAATAACAGTTTTTAACATCTGGAAAAATATTGAGAAAAATCCAATTGACAGTTTTTCTTACAAAAAATTAAACTTACTTGCTTAAGGTGGCGCTGCAGTCCGGGGTGGACCTGGGAATCAACAAACATGCGTCTCCAGCCAGCTGGGTCAATAGCTAGCTGTCTAAAGTTTCGAAAGCCAAGTTGGTTGACGTCTTTACCCACCTGCGTGTGCCACCTGAGTTGCGGTCTTCTTCTACTGCTCCGTCCGTCAGGATTGTATTCGAAGACCTTCCGGGCTGTTGCGGTGATGTCCATTCTAATTAATTCTGTTAACTAGGGGTCAGTGTCGCTGTACAGCCCGTACAGTTCGTTGTTACATCTTCTTCTCCATTCTCCATCTATGCGTACGGGACCAAAAATCACAAGAAGAATTTTTCTCTCGAAGCATCCTAAGACGCTCTCATCTTTCTTTGACAGGGTCCAGGCCTCAGCGCCATAAATGAGAACCGGGATGATGAGGGTCTTATAGATGTTGATTTCAGATGCTCGAGAGAGGACTTTACTTCTCAATTGCCTTCAAATTCCAAAGAAGCAGCGATTTGCTGGTGTTGTGGCTGTATTAATAGTGGTTCCTAGCTAGCCAAAGTCCTTAACTACCTCAAAGTTATAGCTATCCATGGTGACGTTTTGTCCAAGACGTCGTTGTTTAGTGTCCTCTTTTGATGAAAGCATATACTTGGTCTTGCCCTCATTCACCACTAAACCCATCTTCTTCGCTTCCTTCGCAATGCTCAAAAACGCTCCACTGACATCACGCTTTGATCTTCCAATTATGTCAATATCATCTGCGTATCCGAGTAATTGGATGGACCTTTGGAAGATTGTGCCTCTAGTGTTGACGGTTGAGTTTTGCAGAATTCTTTCCAAAACGATGTTGAAGAAGTCACATGACAGTACATCGCCTTGTCTAAAACCTTTTTTGACATCAAATGCATCGGTAAGATCTTTTCCGACCTTGATAGAGCAGCGTGCATTCTCCATCGTCATTCTGCACAAACGGATAAGTTTGACAGGGATGCCAAAACTAGACATTGCTTGTAGAGCTCTTCCCTATAGATGCTATTATACGCGGCTTTGAAATCGATAAGGAGATGGTGGGTATCGATTTGAAGCTCCTGGGTTTTTTCCAAGATCTGCCGTAGTGTGATTATTTGGTCTATAGTGGACTTTCCTGGTCTGAAGCCACACTGATAAGGATCAATCAGGTTGTTGACGAACGGCTTCAGACGATCAAATAACACGGCAGAGAGGATCTTATACGCAATGTTAAGGAGACTGATTCCTCTGTAGCTGGCGCAATTTAAAGGATCTTCTTTCTTATGTATCGGGCACACTATGCTGAGATTCCACTCATCAGGCATGCTTCCTTCCGACCACATTTTCCAGATGAGTTGGAGCATGCTCCGTAACAAGTCATCGCCTGCTGCTTTAAATAGTTCGGCAGCGATTCCGCCAGCTCCAGCAGCTTTGTTTGACTTAAGTTTAGATATGTATAACTGTCTTCACTTCGTCAAGGACGGGTAGGCAGAATTGTTGATCTGCGTCGCCTAGGTTGAGTGGTTCTATCTCCCTTATAGTGGAATTCGGTTCCTCATCGTAGTTATATAATTTATATTCTTAACATAGACTGTGGTTCCACCACGATGTTCCCCTGATCGTCCTTACCGGCATCGGTTCGTGGCTTGTGCACTTGGTAGTTTTTTTTACCTTTTGGTAAAATTTACGAACCTCATTCCTGTTGTGACATCCCTCTATCTCCTCGATCGCGCGCTTCTCATGCTCACTTTTTTTCCGTCTTAGAAGCCGGTGTTCCTCCCTCCTCTTCTGCTCATAGAGCTCGCGAGCAGCTCTGGCCCTTTTGTGCTGCGCCGTTTTGTATGCCTCTTGTTTCGCTGCGTGCGCTTGCCGGCATTCGTCGACAAACCAGGGGTGGGGTTTCGCTGTGGTGGCCTTGTGAAACCTAGCACCTCAGAGGCGGCATCTCTGATGGCTGCAAGGCAATGTTGCCACTGGTTTTCAATGCTTAATGCAGGCAGCATAGGACTCCTAAAGAGGTTATTAGAGACTCGATCGGAAAAGGACATGGCAGTCTCTTGCGATTGTAGCCGTCTAACGTCGAATCTTCTCATAGTACTTCCTTGTTTTGGCTTGGATCGGGATATCCGTAGCCGTACCTTGGCTACAACGAGGTAGTGGTCCGAGTCAATGTTGGCCTCTCGGAATGTTCGGATATCCTGTATACTGGAGAAGTGTCGTGCGTCGATAGCAATGTGGATGTGGTCAATCTGGTTGCCGGTTGATTGATCAGGAGATTTCCATGTTCCGTTGTGGCTATTAAGATGTGTGAACTGCGTACAATCTACCAGAACGTCTCGCCCCGCAGCGAAATCGATCAGCCTGAATCCGTTGCCGGAGGTTGTGTCGTGCAGGCTGTATCTCCCGATTATGCCACCAAAAATATCTTCCCCTCCTAGCTTGACATTAAAATCTCCTAAAACAATTTTAATGTCATAGCCAGGGCACTGCTCATAAGTCTTGGGGCATGCGCGCATATTAGGCTTATGTTGGTAAATTTAGCCTTGATGAAAGTTGTCGTGATGCTCTCGCTCACACTGTTGAAACTCAAGACTTTTTGCCTGAGCCTAGTTCCAACAACAAATCCACACCCAAATATAGACACTCTCTTTGTTCTCGGTAGTAGTCACAGTAGTAACGGCGGTCTTTTAGTTTGCGTTTGCCAGGTCCATCCCATCGCACTTCTTGAACGGCGGTAATATCTGCTTTGCAGCAGTATAGGCTTTAGTTGTTCGGCTGCACGTGATCTGTTAAGGGACCCAACATTCCACGTACAGATCTGAAGTTCGTTGTCCTTATTTCGTTTGTATGGGTTGTCAACAGTGAATCCGTCCATATCCGAGGGTTGTGTGTGCTAGGCAACTAAGGTATTTTTTACGTAACCAGGAAGTCACCCCGACGCCACAACCCCTAACCTGGAGGGCCAAATCCTTAGTATAACTCCAAGGATGGGGAGCCGAATAAAACCGCTCCTTATAGGCCTGGGCTCCGAAGATGTCCAAGAAGTCCTATAAAGTGTTCACTAAGTAGTTCAACCTTACTGGAACTGTAGACGCCACCGTTGATTCCATCTCGAGAATTCATCCACTGCCGTCTGGATAATGAGAGGTTCCTTAGTTTGCTGCCCCCATCAACTTTCCATTGGGGTTAGAACCCAATCTCCAGTTGTGGTGCTAGGCACCCGATGTTCACCACGGGGAGGTGAGAGTAGGAGTTGATAGACAGAGAAAAACCTGTGGACGCCTGTGTCCTCTGGAATGCACATGTCTACCATTTGAACATCACAAAACAAAACCTAAACAGAAATTAATAAAAGATGGTAAAAATTGATTTCCGACTCAAATATATTTTCTTTTAAGAAATATTGTTGTCAACATTCAGTAAAATTTTGAGACAGGTTTTTTACAAAAAACAAAAACCTAACAAAAAAACAATACTAAACCTTGGTAAAAATTTATTTTCGATTCAAAAATCTTTTTTAAAATAGAAAATATTGTATTCGAACTTATTTCATTTCACAGAAAATATTGTTTTCGATATTCAGTAGTTTTTTTTTATAAAAATCCGACAGCAAGTTTTTCATAAAAAAAAATAAAATCTATGAGATAAAATAAAATAGTACGCAAATTTGGTAAAAATTGATGTTCTGTTCTTGATATCTCTCAAATTAATTTCATTCATGCAGTTGGTAAAAATTTTGTTTCCGACTAAAAATCTGTTTAACAAAACTAGATTTTCAAATTAAATTATTTCTGTTTATGAAAAATATTGTTGGTAGGTTTAAAATTTTTAAGAATAATTTAACTATCAACTTTTTTAACCCAACACCGAAACCTACAATTTTAAAGCAACACAAATCGATAGACGGGATGGGAAGTTATCAGTATGGACCCTTTTTTTGATTATAAAGTTTGAACGTTGACGTTATGTGTGAAACACTTCATCATTTAATTGAACACCACGTGAATTGTCTGCATAGACACGTTATTTCGCTCAATCTTTGTGGCATGTGGCACCGTTTTGTTGAAACCACATTTTCTCCAAATCATATTCTTCAACAGCAGGAAAAAAAGGGGTATCGATGTTAAGTAGACTGATTAATTTTTTGTTGGTGTTGTTTAGAGAGCTTCCTTTCTTTCAGATTTGGACATTCTTTGATTGTATCTTGGCGGCAAACTCGTTATAAATATTGGAAAAAAGTTAAACTTTATTTGATATCCCATATCAAACTTTCATAGTTTATTCGGGCTTAACTTTACTTAAGTATCGCACAGAAGGTGATCACACTGAACTACAATCCTTTATTTATAGAAAATCAATCTGTTCATATTTCATGGAAGCTCAATATTTATTTAAATATTTTTTGTATACGCTATGTTTTTAAGCATATAAGAGCTTACGCCAGAGTTTTTCAAATAAATTTGAACATCAAGTTTTAGTCATTCCATTCTATTTCTATAGAAACTTTATCAGTTGTTAACTTCGACGTATCTCTTATGGGACACACAAAAATGTTTGCACTATCTCACCAACTTTCTCACCAAAGAAAAAAAAGAACACCGCCTCCGCTGAATGCGAACAAATTTTAAGGATCATTGCCCCCTAAAGGGCTTTAAGGCGATATGCGGCAAACCTCAATCATACTCAAGTGATGAAGAAAAAAGAATCCTTAGGCAAAGAGATACCATCATCGCACCACAACGCCGTGCTCCATCATCATACATGTGAGTGAATAGATATCCCAAATGGAAAATGAGGTGTGAAATTATTTTTTTCCAAAAGAAAGATAAAGTAAAAGTAAGCCTTTGAAGTGCCAATGATGGGGTAGTTCAGCATGAAATTGATTCTCCATATTATACTCGTATATGCGAGGAAGGGTTTATCCAAAAGTGTGCCGTTGCTGTTGGTATTGATGCTGTTGCTGTTGCTATTTGCCGTACGTAACGTAGGTATAGATATTTCCAGCGCTATGAGAGTTAGAGTTGAGTACCATCATCATCCATAAAGATTTAACATTGCTCCCTTTCTTCCTGAAATTATATCGTTAAACACACTTCGAGCAAGCTCCCCTGCTTCCATATGCGAGTAATGCCAATTGAGACGGAGAGGTGATGGCGATGGAACATGTAGTCAACATGTCGCCTACGTCGTGTCGGCGGGTTCGGCGGTGTAGGTAGTACAGACAAAGCCTTCGAAATAAAACGGTTCCGTTTCATAAACAATAATCTTATTAACTTCAGTTGCGGATGTTGGAAATCTATAAACAGCACAAAGCACCTTCCAACATCCAGCTCCTCCATCCACACCACTCCGTTCGATTTCGTGACATTTAAGTGGTTTTTTTTTGCCAAAGTCAGCATCAACTTGTTCTCAAGTTTTATTATTTTTGATTCTGAGAAATGTTCTCAAGTAGTTGGGAAAGTATAGGTTCGGTAAAGTGGGTAATATTAATTGTTTATGTTTCTCTGAATGACTTTCCGGCAAACACAAAACTATTAAACATACGATGTTTATAAGAACAATAAATATTGGTTCGAGGAATCGGTTGTAAACAATCTACATGATATGTGGTATGAAAACAATATCCAAAGGTTATAGAAATGCTTTTATGACAAAAATTCTAGCGTAAACATATTTGAAAATATGAATATAAAAATAATGGAATATATGATAAATGTTGAAAAGCAAATTATACTTAATTGGGTAATAGCAGTTCATAGATGTTATTAAACTATTCCGTGAATGGGGATGTATCGAAGAACGTCTTATAGACTTTTCGCTGAAACACCAACTCGTAAATTAAATTAATATCACCTTTTGCAAAGATAAGATAAATATAGAAATTTCTTAATAATAGTCAAGGTAGCAGTGGGGGATTCCAGATTTAAGTCAAAACAGGAAGAAGCTGGGAGAAGATACAACGTCGAACAGCTACAATCGCAGAAGATAGCTAAATCCTTCTCCAACCAAGTTACAAGTAACCGCTCTCGAAGTTCTCTGCCGCCAACACAATGTATCGAAAACAAGTGGCGCTGCATGAGCTTTATGAGCAGAAGGGGTGAGAGGAACACCGACTTCTCAGAAGAGAAAAGAAAGAGCATGAGAAGCGTGAAGTCGAAGGTGTTGAGAGGTTCAAACGCAGAAGTGGAGTTCGAAAGTATTTGAACCCCTAACCGAAGGCTAGTTCTGCAAATGACATCAGCTCGGAGATCAAACGTAGAATGCTAATTGCTGTTTCTTTGGCCGAAGCATGCAGTTGAGAAATAAGGCCCTATCTCCAAGTACCAAACAGACACTTTACTACACCTTAATAATCCCAGTCTTGCTGTATGATGCAGAGGCATGGACCCTCTCCCAGGTGGATAAAAGATCTCTTGGTATTTTCGAGGAGAATTTTCTGCGTCTATCTATGGTCCGGTTTGTGTCGACATGCAAAGTTACATCTGGCGGAGAAGATATAATCATGATCTATACGAGTTGTACAGCAACTTGCCATTGTTCAAAAACTGCGTGTTCAACGCTTTAGATGGCTAGGGCATGTCGAGGGAGCGAATAAACATTGAAGCCCCAGCCCGTAAGGTATTCAACGCCAAGCCTGAGGGTACAAGAAGCAGAAGCAGACCTCATCTCCGGTGGAGTGATCAAGTTGAGGCCGACGCACGTGAACTTGGTATTCGAAACTGGAGGCAGCAAACTAAAGATTAAATAAGCTCGCTAAAGTTTTTACTTGAAACCCAAGGGTATAATGCGCTATAGCGTCAACTTAAGTAAAGTAAAGTAAGCGAAGGCTAGAAAGATGAGGTGAAAAAATTAAAGTAGAACCGCATTTAATGCTGAGTATATGAAAGGAATAGTTTTGCGGACTGTATAAAGGCGACGACAAACCGGATTTCGCTGTCAGGACGGATGATCTATTCAACATAGACGACCAAAGCCAACAATACCGTCTTCCCCACTTTGAAGAAGTAAATATTGCTTTATCTAAACTGAATACTAACAAAGCAGCTGGAACAGGCAATGGCAGATCCAGAGTCTTGTGAAAGTACTACCTTCTTTTAACTGAGGTCTAGATCAAGAACTTAATGTCAATCGTCAACTCATCAACTTTTGACTAGTGGACGGTCCAGGGGAGGGGGTGTGTCATACGAGCCATAAAGCTTGAACGTTCTGTAAGTAAAGATTCCATCTAAAGATTTGTAAGTAATTTAATGTTATCAACCAAAAATTGGTTCGCTGTCGAAATGAAAGATCCCAGACCAACTCCGTACTCCATCTTTGAAACGTCAGTAAAGATGGTTGTGTCGAAACTTATCGACACGATTTTATCCTCCCAATTTTCTCTGGATGGGAAAATAAGCTTAAAACCCTTACTAACGCTCAAAGAAGGAGTGCAGTAGTCAGTGTCTACCGAGATAATATCTGAGGGAATCAATTTCGTTGTGTTGCTTTGACCAGGTTTACTAAAAGCAGGCCACCACACAATCGACAAATATGTTAAGATTGGACGTACTACGGCTGTGTACGTCCATAAAATCATCTTCATGTGCCGTCGTAGGAGGCTACACAGGCCTTCTTAACCCGTACTTCAATTTCAAAGTAGCGAGAAGGGCGGTACTTTAGTTTTGGTGGTAAAAAGCAACAGTTCAGTTTTACTTTGGTTAATTCCTAGTCCACAACTCGTGGCCCAGGTGCTAACTTTTTCTTTAAAGCTGACTCCGTGATTTCACTAATCACAGATGTGTACTTTCCTAACACCAAATCATCCGCGTAGGCTACCGCCTTCACTCCACATCTCTCTAATTTAACGAGAATTGTATCCATGACCAGAAGCCATAGAAGAGGAGAAAGAACACGACCTTGGGGTGATCCCCTACTCACGTGTTTTGTTGCGATTGTATTGCCTAGAGTGGCTCGAATCTTAATACCACTGAGCATGGAAATAATCCATTCTCGAATGAAGTCTTCAACACCGAACTTAACGAGCAATTCTTCTATGGATTCGGTAAGGACGTTGCTAAAAGCACCTTGTATGTCTAGGAAGGTGGCAATAGTAAATTCTTTATAATGGATTGTTTGTTCCAAAGTACGCACTACCTTATGGAGGGCAGTCTCCATATATTTGCTCTTAAGAGAAGCATGTTGAGAGCTTTCGAGAGTCGTCCAAATAGGATTTCTCTAATATTGTAATCATGAATGGGCTCCAAGGTTTTAAGCACAAAATATATTAAGTTTATTGGTCTTAAATCCTTCGCGGATTCGTGACCTCGCCTACCCACTTTCGGGATAAAACCTACTTTGACCTGTCTCCAGGACATGGGCACATGTTTGAGAAGGAGGCATCCTTTGAAAATTTGTTCCAGCCATCATGCAACTTTTGAAGCATAACTGGCAGTATGCCATCCATGCCTGGGGATTTATATCGAGAAAAAGTATTGATGGCCCACAAAATATTTTCTCTAGTTATAACAGAATTGACTAAGCTACGTTTAGCTCTGTGGTTTCAAGCGGTTCGGGGTTATCACTCTCGCAACCCGGAAAATGCGTTCTTTTGGGATTTCTATGATGCGAAGGGTTATTCGACTCGAAAATAATTTGAAAAAGAATCCACTTGTGATCCGAAAACAAATTCAAAAGGGAAACTCTCCAATTCTCCACTAATACAAGTAAATTACGGTTGTTTACTAAAGTAACATCAAGCACATCCTCCCATCCATAATAATTTTCCGAGCTCGGAAAGACGAAAGTGGGAATATTGCCTCTTCGTTTACCTTCTTGCCGTGTGAGCTGTGGTGCCATCCTGTTGAAACCACACTTCCCTTACATTCATTTCTTCAAGGTGGGGGCAGAAAAAAAGTCCACAATCATGCTGACATAACGTTCAGAACTGACCGAACTGCTTTTTCGTTCTCTTCAAAGAACCGTGTGACGATTCTGGATATTGCACACCAAACAGTCAGAGGTTTTGTATAGTTCATGAAGTTCTCCCGGGTTAGTGGGGCTCCAATATCGCATGTTTTGTTTGTTCACACATCTTGAAATATAGAAATGTACCTCGTTACTAAAGAAAACAAAGGCGCCCTGAGGCAGGTTTTCGAGGAATCGCGTGGATTAAGTTGTTGCACCACTGCCAATTTGTGTGGTTGAAAATTAAGTTCCTCATGAAGAATTGGTCTCGTTGTTCTACTAGAAATCCCTAAAGCAGGTGTGCAGATCGGCTAGCGGATTTCAAAATCACCTATCCCGTACATTTTCAATATCCCTAAACGTGTCCACCTACAAACAAATCGATTTCCGATCACGCACACGACCTGCAGGTGCGATATTGAAATGGTTTCTGAAAGCACACTGAATTGCGATGATCGAACGGCTGAAAGAAAATTAGGCTTCCACGGCGAACGTGCGCTCTTGCTTTGGCTACTGCATTGTTGACACTGAACTAGTCATAACGAAAACCTTAAAAAACGTGCTTTCGAATAAACCATAAACCAACGCTCTACTACTATCATCATTTCAGATAATTAAGTAACCACGCCCCACCCTGTATACAATTTATTTAAAATAAATGTAACTTAGTTGTAAATTATGGTTAATTAGGTTAGTTTTATGAATTTTTGTCTAGCTTTAAAATAGTTTTAAGAGTAAATAATACAAATGAACAAAAAAACCGGTCCTTGGACTGTCATATAAGAGGTCTTGGGTTCGATCCCTGCCTGTGCCATCTTAAATTGTTTTTATAAGTACTACCTCTTGCGAGGAATTTACCAAGTCCTAAGTTAGCGTTTCGGATTCGGCTAAAACTGTAGGTCAACTCCATTCCCAACGACAGTACTCGCACAGATTAATGGTTAAAAGTTGTAAGTCACTAGGCCCTAGTTCTCAAAGGACTGTTGCACTACCCAACTTATTTATTAACTTCTGTCGGTGCGTGCGTGTACGTTCGCGACGATTTTTTTGCTGTCCATACCTCAAAAACCTGAGCAGATATCGACTTCAAATAAATTTAGTTATACAGATTATAATTCAGAAAGATGCAGAAAGGGCTCTCAAGAAAATTGAGTGCGTGTTTTGTAATATAGCAGTTTAAAAAAAGGTGGACATGTTGGTTAACCCTAAATATCTCACAAACCATTGACGCTAGAGACAAGTATATTTTTGGAAAAAAAAATCCAATTAACGGTTTTTTATAAATCGAAAAATAAAACTGAAAAAAATTTGTCACCTCGAAAATTTTATAAATACAAAATGATTTCATCTCCAAAACAGTTTTGTGCAATGAAAAATAAAGTTTTTAACATGTGGTAAAATTTTGAAAAAAAAATCAAATTTACAGTTTTCTAAAAAAAAATTAACTTAAGTTTTTAAAAATTGATTTTCGACTCAAATATCTTTTCAAAGCTTTACGATATTAGCTTTAAACTATGCTTTCATCTTTTAAAAAATGCTGTTATTAACATTCAGTAAAATTTAAATTGAAATCGAATTGACAGTTTTCTTAAAATAAAATAAATACTTAAATTTAACAAAAAATGGTAAGAATTGATTTTCGACTCAAATATCTATTCAAACATTTAAGAGTATGGCTTCCAACTAGTTTTATCTTATAACAAATATTGTTTTTAACACTCGATTTTTTTTTTTTTTACAAAAAACTAAAAACCTAAACAAAATTAACAAAAGTTGGTAAAAATTAATTTTCGACCAAAATATCTTTTCCAAAATCTGAGATAATTGCTTAAAACTAATTTTTACTTCTACAAAATATTGTTGTCAACGTTCAGAAAAACTTTAAGAAAAATCGAAGCTGCAGTTTTTTTTACAAAAAATAAAAACCTTAACAAAAAAAGTAATAAAAGTTGGTAAAAAATAATTTTTCTAAATATTTTATTAAATGTTAACAACAATATTTTTTTAAAGATAAAGTAGTTTAAACTAATTTCATTCATCGAATTTGTAAAAATTTAAGAAATGCTACTTAAATTGGTTAAAAATTAGTTTTCGACTAAAAATCTATTTAACAAAACTAGATTTTCAATATTTCTTTATATACAAAATTGTATTGGTAGCTTTAAAATTTTTAAGAATAATTCAACTGGCAACGTTTTTAAGCTAAGCAGCTTCTTTTTTTTCTTTTTAATATTTAACTAGGGTATAAGTTATCAAAAATAACAACATAAAATAAAATAGTGTTCTTTAAGGCAAAACAAAAAAAAAGTCAAATCAATCAGCAAATTATACTGTTTTCCAGAATATTGTTTTCAGAATATAATTTTAGTGCAACTGTTTACTGTAGGCTATACGACGCTAGAAATCCAGTTTTACACTGATATTTAAAAGCAGGATTCCGATACTGTTCTTAATTTAATATTCAAAACTTTGACTCCTATTGTTATTTAGTTTAATGCACATATTTTGTATAATTAAAAACGATATTGTCGGGATTTGAAGGGATTTTAAATTGCGGGATTCGAATTGATCAAGATTTTGAATAACCGGGATTTCAAAAGACGTGATTTTAAAAAATCGGTATTTTAGAAGACGCGGAAACAAAAAAAATGTTGTAATTTAAAAAAAAACGGGATTTTAAAAAGCGGGGATTCCGATACGCTCCCGGTAATTCCTTTCTAAAAATGGCCTTCAAATGATACCAATTTTGGTTTGTTTGCTTTTGTTAATCTCTTAATTAATAGGACTGAACAAAGAATAACCAAACATTTTTGTAGAAGTCATTAAAATATTTCACTCCATTCCATACAAGTAACATATCCGCTTGTGTTAAAACATTTAAAGAAAAAAGTAAGTTGGCAAACAAATTAAAAAGCATGCAACATTTCACATAACTTCAAATTTATAACTCTCCATTGTTATTTTATTTTTAAAAACGTTGCTGTAATGTTTCAAAATAACTTCATTAAACAAATTGCAACATAAATTCAAATAATTAATAATACATTCGTTTATTCCAGAATTTGGCCATAAAAAGGTATCAAAAAAATGGAACCAATCTTTTAACTACATTTTGTTAATTCATTCAACTTTTTAATTTTTATAAAAATATATAACTACATATGTACGTAATGTATATAGTGTATGAGTATGATGCATCAAGTTTGAAAGTTTTTGTTATTGAAATAATTATATTTTATTTTAGACCAATATTTTTGCTTCAAACATACTTTCGAAAAGAACATTAATACCCAATACAAGATCCAAAACTGGCTTTAACATTAAAAACTTTTCCATTATTATCGTTCCCGTATTTCCCAAAAACAAAAATAATTAGGATTCAAAAAATCAACAGATAAAGTGCGACGCACGCTATACACCCTACCAAATCGTATAAGGATCAAGGAAAGAACCAAAACGCCAAGGATGACGATGAGAGTACATAGTTCAAAACACCATCGTCCTTATCATCGTCATCGTTAAAAAATGAAATCTAATATTAATCCACACTAATGAAAAATCTTTGTTAATTTGTTTCCATCAAGGCGCGTAGAGTGTGGACTCTGTATCCACTCATCGTTTGGCTATCTAGATTCAGATATAGTGACTTAAGGATATAGAAAAAGGAGCCACAGACGTACATAAATATACATAAAGGACCTCCTCTCTTTGTGTGATGATCATCATCCGGTTTGCACAATTTTTAACTCATCAACCATTTTATGACTGGCTATAGCATAGCTTAGCTATGTACGAGTATATGCAACTTTTGAGAGGATTTTTATTTTTTGGGTTTGTTGGTTGGTTGGGACTTGGGACAAAGATTTTGGCAACGATGGAAAAAATCTACTTTTCATTAGCGAGAGCCAAACTTAAACCATTAAAAGTTGAATTTAGATTTTGTGGGTTTTCACTTCAACCATGAGATGCAGGAGAACTTATAAAGGAGGTACATAGATACCAAAGTTAGAAAAGGGACATTGACGTTATAGTCTGGTAAGAGAGCGTTGTAAGGTTGCAACCTCAGAGAGAAATTAATAGTCTTAATTAATAGGTCTCCTATTCATAGACAAGCGATGGAAAAATGTCGAGAATTTAATATTCCCACTTACCATCTGTTATAGACTTTAAGACCGCCTACGGTAGCATAGCCAGTGTAGGAATATATAAAACCATGGGAGAATTTGGCATCTATGTAGGTTGACAATGACCAATATAACAATCAAACCAAAAATAGCCGGATTGCTATCCAAGATTAATC
Source organism: Eupeodes corollae (assembly GCF_945859685.1). Classification (NCBI taxonomy): domain Eukaryota; kingdom Metazoa; phylum Arthropoda; class Insecta; order Diptera; family Syrphidae; genus Eupeodes; species Eupeodes corollae. The sequence goes on along the minus strand of NC_079147.1, from coordinate 12,027,004 downwards.
AACATCATTTTCAAAAAAATGCATGAAATCTTTATTTAATCGATAGTGCGGTCCATATAATTTAGTCCTTGAAGATTATTTTATGCAAATGTTGACCTTGACTGCGCCTTAAATGGGCCATCCGCTAAGTCCAATTTTGGCATACTCTTTCCAACATTTCAGCCAGTATCTCACGAATAAATGCTTCAATGTTGTTGTACTTACTGACTAACTTAAGGTGGCGCTACAGTCCGGGGCGGACCTGGGACTCAACCAACATGCGTCTCCAGCCAGCTCAGTCCCTAGCTAGCTGTCTCCAGTTTTGCACGCCAAGTTGGTTTAGGTATTCACTCTACTGCGCCGTACCTCTGGATTGGATTCGAAGCATTCGCTCTACATGACCTAGCCGTCTAACCCATTGGACTTTAATTCTGTTAACTAGGTCAGTGTCGCTGTACAGCCAATACAGTTCGTCATTATATCTTCTCCTCCGTTCTTCATCTATGCATACGGGACCAAAAAATCACCTGAAGAATTTTCCTCTCGAAGCATCCTAAGACGCTCTTATCTTTCTTTGACATGGTCCAGGCCTCAGCGCCATAGATGAGAACCGGAATGATGAGTGTCTTATAGATGGTGATTTAAGATGCTCGAGAGAGGACTTTACTTCTCAATTCCCTTCTAAGTCCAAAGAAGTAGCGATTTGCAAGAGTTTTTCTTCGTTTGATTTCAGCGCTGGTGTCGTTGTCTGTGTTTATAGCAGTGCATAGGTAGACAAAGTCCTTAACTACCTCGAAGTCCACGGTGACGTTTTGTCCAACACGTCGTTGTTCAATGTCTTTTTTTGATGACAGCATATACTTGGTCTTGCCTACATTGACCACTAAACCCATCTTCTTCGCTTCCGTTGCAATTCTTAGAAACGCTCCACTGACATCACGCTTTGATCTTCCAATTATGTCAATATCATCTGCGTATCCGAGTAATTGGATGGACCTTTGGAAGATTGTGCCTCTAGTGTTGACGGTTGAGTTTTGCACAATTCTTTCCAGAACGATGTTGAAGAAGTCGCATGACAGTGCATCGCCTTGTCTAAAACCTTTTTTGACATCAAATGCATCGGTAAGATCTTTTCCGACCATGATAGAGCAGCGTGCATTCTCCATCGTCATTCTGCACGAACGGATAAGTTTGACAGGGATGCCAAAACTAGACATTGCCCGGTAGAGCTCTTCCCTATAGATGCTGTCATATTTGGCTTTAAAATCGATAAAGAGATGGTGAGTATCGATTTGAAGCTCCTGGGTTTTTTCCAAGATCTGCCGTAGTGTGAATATTTGGTCGATAGTGGACTTTCCTGGTCTGAAGCCACACTGATAAGGACCAATCAGGTTGTTGACGAATGGCTTCAGACGTTCACATAATACGGCAGAGAGGATCTTATACGCAATGTTAAGGAGACTGATGCCTCTGTAGTTGGCGCAGTTTAGAGGGTCTCCTTTCTTATGCATCGTGCACACTATGGTGAGATTCTGCTCATCGGGCCTATCTGCTTTGAATAGTTCGGCAGCGAAGCTTAGCTCCAGCAGCTTTGTTTGACTTAAATTTAGATATAGCTATCTTCACTTCGTCAAGGTCGGGTAGGCGGAATTGTTGATCTGCATAGCCGAGGTTGAGTGGTTCTTATCCCTTACAGCGGAATTCGGTTCGTCATCGCCGTTATATAATTTGGAGAAGTGGTCTTTCCATATTCTCAACATAGACTGCGGTTCCACTACGATGTTCACCTGATCGTCCTTACAGGCTTCGGTTCGTGGCTTATACCCTTGGGAGGTGTTTTTTACCTTTTTGTAAAATTTACGAACCTCATTCCTGTTGTGACATCCCTCTATCTCCTCGATCACACGCTTCTCATGCTCTCTTTTTTCCATATTAGAAGCCGGTGTTCCTCTCTTCTCTTCTGCACGAAGAGCTCGCGAGTAGCTCTGGTCCTTCTGAGCAGAGCGCCCTTTTGTATGCCTGTTGTTTTGCTGCGAGCGCTTGCTGGCATTCGTCGTCAAACCAGGGGTTTCGCTGTGGTGGCCGTATGAAACCTAGCACTTAAGAGTTGGCATCTCTAGTATGGCTACAAGGCAATGTTGCCACTAGTTTTCAATGCTTAATGCAGGCAGCATAGGACTCCTAAAGAGGCTATTATTGTTTATGTTTATTATTTGGTATGCAATCTCTTCCTCTGTGTATCAACTCCTACTCATACCTCCCCGCGGTGAACATCGGGTACCGAGTACCTCAACTGGAGATTGGGTTCTAACCCCAGTGAAAAGTTGTTGGGGTCAGCAAACGAGAGAAGGGGGAGATGTTTCCACTGAGGCCCCTCTCCTTATTTAGACGGCAGCGGACGAATTCTCGAGATGGAATCTACGATGGATGCTACTGTTCCAGTAAGGTTGAACTACTCAGTGAACACCTTATACTGCTTCTACGACTAATTTGGAACCTAAGCCCATAAAAAGTTGTATTATCTCCAGCTCCTTGTACTTGGAGTTATACTAATGATCTGGCCCTCCAGGTTGGGGTTGTGCCGTGATTCGGGGTAACTTTATGAACACGTAAGAAATACCTTTGTTGTGAAGCACCATTAAGCCTCGGATACGGACGGATTTACTGTCGAATTTTAACATAGCCCCACAAAAACTTAGTCTAAGGTCGTTAATTCGCACTATCTAGGCGGCCAATTGACCGGTTCCGAAAGTGAAATAAAATGTTCACCGAACTCGCCTCTCAATAAGGCATGTGCAGTGTGGCATGTAGCATACCATTTCACGGTAGAGCTCACCATTTACAGTTACGTAAGGATTCGCATCATCTTTGAAGAAGTACGGTCCAATTATGCTACTAGTCCAGCCCATAAACCGCACCAAACTGTGACTTTTTCTTTATGCATTGGTAGCTTTTGCAATGCTTCTGGCCGATATTTACTCTAAAATTGACAGCTCTGCTTATTTACTTACCGATGAGCTTCGTCACTGAACACAATTTTTCGGTAAAAAGTGGTTCTTCGGCCAACTTTCCAAGAGCCCATTCACAAAATTTTACATTGCAGTAGGTCGTTCGGCATCAATTCTTGCACCAGCTGTATTTTGAAAGGCTTCACACCTTTAACCTTCGGAAAAATTTCCACGTTGTTGAATAACAGAGGCCCAATCGGTGCGAACTACGACAAATATAATCAAGGGTCATCATTAACTCTGGCCGATACACCTGCGATATTTTCTTTAGTTTTCACGAATAAATGTATAGACTTATTGTATGAGCCCAGGTCCGGATGCCAATTGTCAATCACATTCAACATCGGCCCTTAAAATTTAACCACCTTTATAATCAATTCTGTACAACGTTATGTGTAAAATTTAATTTCCAAGATATTAAATTTTAAGTCAATATTTTCACTCAATCTTTAGATAATTGGATTTCTGACTTTATAGATCTAAATTTTGAAAAGGTGTAGCTGTACTTTTTTAATATTGTTCTACAATTCGGTACAATTAAAAGACTGTTAGTGTACGGGGCAAGTAGAACGTGCAATTTGTCTTTTGGCCTATTTGTATCGCCGATCTAAAGATAAGTAACCGCAGTTTCCTAGGATGCTTCCTTACCGAATTTCTTATAATATGTTATTCGTGGAGGAATGCTTATTCCGAGGCCATTTCGAAGTTACTGTTTTAGTTGTGAAATCAATAAATATAATTTTGTTTGTCGTCTGATATTCGTTTGCTTCAAGACCATCATTTTTTCCAGTTCTTCAATCGCTGTTAATGACTTTGTAAGGACTATTATGGATCTGCTGATAGTTCGCATATTCTAATAGTTGACTATTCTATATTGGTTTGGAGTAGTCACATGACAGCTCATCTTGGTCTTGGTCAGTTTGCCGAGTTGTCCGATTTCACCGTATAGAGCTGTTGACGATGGATTGTATTATATATTATGCAATGTCAGAGAAAAGATGATCGTTCTAGATTTGAATTTCTTTTTTGAACCAGGATTTGTTAACTTGTTTTGATTATTTTTACTGTCGATTTGTTCCACCAAACGCCACACTTGTACTGTCCAATTAGACAATGAATTTCTGCAGAATACTGAATTAATATTTAAAGAGGAATGAAAATGTTGGGGAATTAATAGAATTATTCTACAAAATCGAGTCAATATTAACTCCCATGATGCAGCTCAACTTTCTAGACTATAAAAGATGCAAACAGCTTAGTGTGCACTTATTAAAATTATAGTAGGTATTATTAAGTGAATTTATGATTCATCTTTTGTATTTTTTTTTGTGTTCAAATGTTTTTAATCAAGCCATAAATATTTTTTGCAACCTCATCATTCTCTTAGTTGTAGACAAAAGCAAATTGGATGATTTAATTGCTCCGAGCAACGAATATTTATAAAGACTTTCATCATGAATATATTGGGTAGTGCATTTACCAAAATTAAAACGAAAAAATGTCATTAATATCTTTTTGGAAGTAAAATAGTTCTTATTAAAATTAAATTATAAAGCAGTCAAATTGGACAAATAGATACCTAACAATGTTTGTATAAAAATCTATCAACCAGTTAACTAGGGACCGAGCTGCCCTCGAAAGCAGGGTAGTTGGAGCCTAGGTTCGTCCCATACTTTAGCGCCAATATAAATAAGTATTATAGTAATTGGGATTAGAAGAAATTTTTGAAGTGTGAATTGGAGTAGTTTTCTAATCTCTTTAATTATTCTTTAAAAAAATTTTATTATATCGTATATTTTGAAAAAGCTTAAAAACTGTAATTAAAAACTTAAAATTCGATTGCACTTATCATTCACCGAACCATTATTGTAAAACCGCACTTAACGGTGAATTGAAATGGATGCAATGGTTAAAGAACTGTTCGGTCAATAGGTTCTTTTGGAAACTCACACTAGGTACAACCTCCTACGATTTGGCACAATGTTTTACTGATTCATTGTTTGTAAACTTAAGAAAGTTACAACAAGAGAGCATAATGAAAGAAATAAGAAATTTCCCCTTTTGACAAGACTTGCAAATTTCTGTTGCAAGAATTTCTCAGTGCAAGGAATTTAAAAACTGTCAAAATCAGTCGCGTAAGCAATACACCTCATGGCCAGTGATATTTTTGTCCAGAGGTAAGCTTGTCTGGACGCATATTGGTGAAATATTTCGGCTGTTTGAATTTATCAGTTAATTGCTCAAACAACGCTTTGCTGATTCTGAAATGTCGTTCTTTTTGCACTGCTTCTTTGCATTGTTTCATCTATTGCAATTCAGTCTACGTCTGAATTATTTATTACTTCCCAAAATTTGCTCACTTAAATAAATAGGTGTCAAAAAATCCTAAATTTCCGATACCACGGTTAAAATACTTTTGGTTTTAATTGAAACCTTTAGAAACATATTAAAAAAATGTCAATTTTATGTTTCCACAGCGAAATCGCTGAGAAAAAACGGCCAGGATGCGACCCACACTGATAACTTCGTACGATAATCATCTTGCGCTAATTCTTGCACGTATTCCTCGTGACCATAGCCAACGGAGTCCGGAACAGAATTGTCTCTGACTTTTGGACATTTATTTTCAGTTTCCAGTCGTCGCAATATCGCTGAATCTTGTCGAAATCACGCTGCAAGAGAATTCTAATAACCTCAACCTTTCGGGCCGTTCTGTACGCAATTAGATCGTCGGCGTACGCAACGCAATTGCCTTTGTAAGACTACCTATCAGATCGCTGGTGTAAATGCTGAAGAGAATCGGCGAATTCACCGCTCCCTGTTGAAGACCATTTTTAATTAAGAATGTTGTGGTAGAAGTTACATTGACAATTTTGACAACAAACTTTCTACCGTTAAGAATATCAAAAAGTTTATACAACAATGGTTTGCTTATGCCAAGCCTGCTCAGTTTTAGGTAAAGACCCTCTAACCATACGGTGTCAAAGGCCTTTTCCAAATCAACCAGAACATCACCTGTGCATTGTTGTTTTGATTTTTTATTCCATTGGATATCAGAAACGAGTTTAGACGCAGGATGAATGGTGTCTTGATCCGCCTTGAATCCGAAGTATTATCCGGAATTATTTTCTTTGGACTGCCATGCAAGGAGTCTTGGGTTCAATCTCTGCCTGTGCTACCTTAATTTTAAAAAAATAATTTGCGCGGGTACTGCCTCCTGCGAGGAATTGACAAATCCTTCTAGAGTAAATCTTGTCATGAAAAAGTGCTTTCTCAAATTAGCCGTTCGGATTCGGCCTTAAATTGTAGGTCCCTTCCATTCGTGAAAACAGTACTCGCACACAGGAATGGTTGAGAGTTGTAAGTCACTAGGCCTTGGTTCACAACGGACTGTTGCGCCACCCAATTTATTTATTTTATTTTGTTTTAACCAGCCCAGATCCCTATTGATGATCTTTTCGAAAACTTTGCTGATGCTCGGAAGAAGACTTATCGACCGAAGATTTGACGGGTTGGAGCTGTCCTTTCCCTTTTTTGGGAGAGGATGAACCACAGCGGTCTTTTAATGCACTGAATAATATGCATTATTGAAGAGAGTGGTATAAATGTCAATTTGCCTAGATCGGTAAATGTTCATCGACCATCGACATGTGCTGACTTTTTGTTTTTTATTGAATTGAAGATGAGCTGAAGCTCAACCTACGTATCTTAAAAAGGACTTTGTCCCGTTTGCTCGGTGATTATGGCATTTGCCAAGGAATTGTCATTGAACCGCATGAAACCGCAGTTCTCAGATCGCCATTGTATCATATCTCTTCGAAGGTAAAAGTGATTAAGTAGGGCTCTGTTTTGTCGTGGTTGGGGCGAATGCTAACATTCACTTTGTACTCTACACTTGCTGGAAAGCAGCTCCCCCGTCACCACTTTTTCCTTGTGATCTTCAATTATGTAAAAGTAATCTTGAAAGATGGCTTCTTCTGGATCTATTTGCACTGTCCTGAGTACGTCCCTGTTCTCTTCAGTTCTTGAAACTTTCGTACTGAATGTTGGTATCGTTCTTTTTTCTGAATAACTTGTTGATTTTAGGGAACATACTATAGGGTCACTCGAATTAACCGACTTGCGTTCCCAGTACTTGTTAATTAATAACCTGTAGTTCTCCTAAATCAACAGATTGACATTTTTTATTGACGACTTCAGTGTCCTAACCCCCAAGTCGTGTGGGTATGTAAGGCGTCTGTACAAGTTGTTGAGTCTTGTCAGTAAGCCACTCTTGTGCCTACGTAGTGCGTCAATAGTTGCGTTTCTGTAAGCGTCCATTTGGTCCCGTTCTTTGTACTTTGGAATTGTCCGTTCGTTTGTTTTATTGTTTCGTCCATCTGTTGTAAGTGTTGGTAAATTTCTGTATTTGTCAGGTTTCTGTTGTTTGGTGGGGCTATGTCACTCGAACGAAGTTCTCTCGCTAGGGCGTCGGTGAAACGAGGCCAGCGCATCTTACTGTAATTGTAAGAGTGCGTCGCAACGTATTCCTTCAACTCCACGCGTTCGTTCGGAATCTGCATTACAGCAGCCAGTCCGCAGTGATCACTGTCGTACTCGACTGTCTGTAAGCAGTTTCGAGGGTGATTACCCACTTTTTCTGTTACTGTGGCTTTTCAGTAGCCAGCAGGTCGACGCCATATTCAACGCTGTAAATATTCATCAAATTAAAAAGATGGTTATCTCTGGGATTATTATGTTGATTTCCCCTATTTTCATGTTTTGCGTTCAAATCACCGGTCAAGATGAAATAGTTTTCTTCCAAGCTCAGTTTAAATTTCCTTAAAAGAATCTCGAGCTCTGATGCAAAGTAAGTACTCTTTGGAGCTCCAGCCGCATAAGCCGCCATCATATACATCTGCTTTCCTTGAGTGAGAGAGATGCATACAACGCAAACTTCTAGCGTCTTGAGCTTTTGCAATTCATTGTTGGATACGACTTTATAATCAATGTCTTTTCGTATAAAGAGAGCGACACCGCCCGCCCCCTTTAATGTAGCCGGGCAGGTCTCTTCTAACGATATTGTAATTTTTATGAGTCAATTTGTGTTTGTGGTTTAGCTTAGTTTCGCTAGCCATAAACACATCGGGACTGTAGTCTTTCAACAATTGGAACGTATTTGCCTTGCTCCTTTATCTGACTTTGCAGCTCTGTAAGTTAACCTTGAATTCTCAACAACAAGGCTAGATCGTCAGGCTGTTCCTCTGCTGCCTTAGGCAGAGGGCCTTTGGTATAACCTTGGTGGAGCCTGTCTCGAGTTCCCATTTCCTGACACCATTTGAGCGTAAGAGAATTTGGGGTGCACGAATTTTTATGTTGGAGCCTGTTGAACTGTTTTACATACTTTGGCTTTTTGACTGGCCTGTTTTTGTTTCATTTGTTGAACCTTAGTGCTAGCGCTATAGCTAGCCGGGTGCCCTCGGTTTCCACAAAGGACATCCTTGAGCTGGGTTAAATTCTCAACCCATTCATTCCCCAGCTTACATTCTTTCTTTATGTGGGTTTTGGAGCACCTAACGTAGCGCAACTGGATGTTCTAGTTGGCTCTGGCATGGCCAAACCTCTGGTACTTCGTACATTGTAAAATGTCGTTGTGCCTTTTTAATGTCTCCCAAAATATAGCTTGGTAGTCAAGGCATATGATTTCCCTCAGACTCTCAACCTTACTTTGGGGCGATAATGTTACGAGGAACATTGGCAGCCTATAACCCCCACGTTTTGACTTCACAGTAGTGAAAGCTTGACCCCGATAAAATCGAGATCGTCTGTAGCTTTTTCACGGATCTCAGCTATAAGAGCCTCCGGTTCCGTGCAAAAACTTATGCTACCTGTTTTATGTCGTCTAGGCCAACTCTCTGTGCCCAACGCTCTAACCATCACACCACGGATGTTACCATTTTGTTAAATAGCTCTGGTAAAAAAACAACCCTTTCAATTTTTGTTTCATTTTGCATTTTTCTGTTATATTATTTGTATAACAAAATTTATTTGAAATCGATGTCTCTGCTGGTTCTTGAGATACGTACGACGAAAAAAGCTTCCCGTACGTACAGACGTATGAACGTTCGTACACACGCACGCACAGACATTTCCCTAAAAATCTTTTATTTAAACTCTAGGGTCCTTGAAACGTCGACAAACGTCGAAAATTTTCAATTCGACAAATCAAACCGATTACCATAGCAATCTTTAGGAAGTTAATAAAGATTTCATCGACGACGACGTAATAAATATCAGTTTTTCCCTTCCTTGAAACAACAGTTTTGTTTTTTGAACCTTAAATGAATAATTTTTCACACTAATTCTATTTTTTCTTTAAATCTCATAATTGAATTCTCTATCTCAGGTCAAGAACATACATGTGTGTCCTAGGAATCTTGAAGATTGATGAGGTCAAAGTGCATGTGCACACCGCACAAGTGCACACACTTCCTTTTCTATTTTTAATATTAACCATGCACATTTTCGATCACTTGAAAATTAGATGTCTTCTCCGATACGAATTCTTAAGTGGCCAAATTATTGATTGCCTTCATTCAACGCTAGAAAATTATACTTATTTGTTTCAAGTACTTAACCCATACACGGAGTAATGGAAACATAATCTTGAAGACAACCACAAAATCGAACAAGTTTATATAAAACTATACAAAACTGCTGGACGCCTAATCGATAGCGTTTCAAAATTAAGTAAACCACTTTCACCGTTCGGTCTGCGGCTGGGCCTCCGAAACAAGGGTCTATTTTTGTGCTCTCTCAAGATTCGAATGGTCTTATCCTTTTTTTTACACTTAATAAATTTTATTGTTTCCGACCAATTTGAAAGTGCGGAGTAAATTGAATTGAACCACATAAAGGACGAAGTGCAGACGAACAAAATAAAAATAATAACAATAATAAAAATAGAAAACAAAAAAATACTCAAATGAACTGAACTCAATGAGGACAAGAGTTGGTACTTAACTCAAACAGTTCGGTGCACAAGAAGAAGGAAACAATCATCGAATAAAATTGGCCGTTTCATATAAAAAGTGAATAAAGTGTATCTTTGTTAAGTTAATAACTACCCCTCTGGAACTGAGAAGACGACGACGACGAGGCCGTCGAGTGACGGTGACGGACAGACGGATTTTTTTGTTTTTAGTTTAGTTTTTGGGAATCGTGACACACTTGAAGATGCGATTGAGCGTATCATGGGAATATTCTGGGAACGTTCTGAATGAGATGCGTGACTCGAAAGATAATCATATTGCTTTGGCATAAGAACGAAATGAAAAACCAATAGTCTCAAGTTAGAAAAAAGTAGGCTTGAGGCTTAAAATGATGAGATTTTTTTTTATGAGAAAAGTATTTGTGGCTCACAAAAAATGAAATCAAGATACAATTTTTTATCGGAAAGAACTAAAATCCAATTGCTTGATATTTTTATTCTAAGAAAATCTGGAGTTTAGGAGTTAAGGCTTTAATATCCCATAACCCAACTATCTTATCGTAGGATATTTTAAGTTATTTAAACAAGAGTATTATTTTCTCTTTAAACATCAACGCTGAAAAAAGTAGTAATTTTAAACTTTCTTTTGAAATTATGACAAAATGAATAAAAATTATTGTTATTAGAAAAATATCTGTGTGTTCCTAAGTTCGAATACTTCAGGTTTCTATTTAATTTATTTTAATTTCAAAAAAACTATTAAATAAACTCAAACCTAAAAATGAAAATAATATTGTTGTGCCTGAATAATTTTTTGAACATAAAGAATAGATTACTTCAAGAATCGGTTTGTACTAAGAAAAAATACGTTTTCAAAAACCACTATCGTACTACATAGTTAGAACTAAAATCTTCAATTGATGTGTGAAAAAAAGATATAATATTTATCCATTTTCCGGTTCTAAAAGCATACGACTGGAACATCTGTCGAACCAAATTTAAAAAAAAAGGATTTAACACTTAACTTTTGCACAAAGCATACAAATTGTTAAAACCTATAACAAAAATGGTGATTTTGCCACTGATAGTGTTGCCGATGGACCCAATGTGTTGATTTCTCATCGTTTTTAGGACTTAGAATTGTCTAAAGGCACATTATGGCGTATTTTTCATTTGGACCTACACCTACTTCCAAATAAAGTACAGCTCACACAAAAACTGAAGCCAGCTAACCACTCACAACGTCGTAGATACGTCGAATGGGAATCCGTGGACAGCTATTCTCGAACATAATTTTCTTCAGCGACGAAGCACATTTCTCGCTCGATAAGTAGGTTAATACACAAAATTGTCGTATTTGGGGTCCTGAGAATCCTTAAGTACTCGCACTTGAAGAGAGGCTATTAGGTTAGGTTAGGTTAAAGTGGCTGTCCAAGATGGAAACTGGCACACTTAGGCCAGTTTAATGGCTACCTCCTAAAGGTCAATAGAACCAGCTTGAGTCCCTTACGAAACGTGAGAGGCTGATTATACCGATATGATATTGATCGATTAGATCGTTAAAGAAGAATTCTCCTAGGTAATTCTTGCGTTTTCGAGCTAAAGCAGGGCATGTGCAGAGAAGATGAAGAACCGTTTCATAATCTTCCTCGTCCATACAGCTTCTGCAAAAGTCATTTGAGAATACGCCTAGTCTAGTGCCGTGCTTTCCTATTAGACAGAGTCCGGTTATGACACCTATTATCGAGCTTATATGCGATCTGCTTAGAGAGAGCAAGCAGCTTGAACGTTTAAAATCCAGTGTTGGCCAGATGTTTTTTGTGACTCGACAAGTAGTGATGTTGTTCCACCTGGTGCCTGCCGTCCTCACAGCGTCTTCCATTACCAACAGTTTACAAGTAGCGTTTGGTATGCCAGTACTTTTTCGTTCCTGGTGAGTTCATCTGCCCTACAGTAACCTGGAATGTCTCTATGGCCCGGCACATAGCAAAGGTGAATATTAAACTTTTGCGCCATCTTCATTAGAGATGATCGACAGTTATGGACTGTTATAGAGTTTGTAGAGACAGAGTCCAGAGATTTGATAGCAGCCTTGCTATCAGAGAAAATACGGACATCAGATGTTGATATCAGGTTTTCTTTGAGCCAGGACAAGACTTCCTTTATCGCCAAAAGTTCCGCCTGGAACGCGCCACAATGATTGGGAAGGCGGAATAAGAGAAAGTAGTTCAGAGTACACACCTCCATCAACCCGTTCTTTTGTTTTTGACCCATTTGTGCAAAAATTAATTGACTCATCCTCCAAGAATGTAATATCCTCTCAAAAAGATCTGGGGGGTATAGAAATCTGGAAGTTTCTGTGGAATTGCAGTGGGAGGATGGTGTAGTCTGTGTGCTTTGGAATTGATTATAAATTCCTTAGAATAACGGGGTTGCCAATGTTGTTCTTAGTCCACTGCGTCGAAGCTTTGAGGCGGATAGCAGAGCTTGTAGCAATTTGTTTGCTAAATATGTCGAGAGGTGTTAGGTAGAGCAAGGTGTCCAGTACCGCGGACGGGATCTTGCAATGCGATCCGCTTATACATAGGCAAGCTTAACGTTGGACTTTATTTAGCTCATCCCTGTTTATACCTTTCTCTAAAGCAGTCCACCATTCTGAAACACCGTACGTTAAAATCGGACTGATTACCGATGTGTATAGCTAATGTTTGATTCTGGGTTGTAAACCCCATTTGTTACCAATAGCTTTTTTGCAAGAAAAGGGAGCTACAGTAGCTTTTTTGACTCTTTCAGGTACGTTGCGCTTCCAATTTAGTTTGTTTCTAAGAGAAGACCCAGGTATTTAGCCTAGATTGAGAATTTTTATTGGATCCCTTAAATGTAGGGAGGGTTGACAAATGGAATTTTGTATCTCCTGGAAAATAAGAAAAGATCGGTTTTTTGTGTGGTAACACCCAGTCCTCACCGATCAGCCCAAAGTATTATTCTGTCCAAGGCATTTTGTAAGAGTTCTTTTAGGATATTAAGATGCTTTCCTGAAACTGTTATAGCGACGTCGTCCCCATAGGCTATCACTCTGAAACCATCCGCATCCAGACTAGTAAGAATTTCATTCACCACTAGGTTCCAGAGAAGAGGGGATAGAGGTCCCTCTACTAACGAATCGTCTACCAGAAGAGTTGCCTAGTTTTGAGTTAATTATTCTGCTAGTAAGCATTATATGAATTAACTCCCAAAGCGAACTCTCTACATTTAGAGATGTTAATGCAGATGTGATTGCAGATGTGTCCACGTTGTTAAAGGCACCTTCGATGTCAAGGAAAGCAACCATAGAGAGCTCTTTATGATGGAGGGAATATTCGACGGTGCGTACTAAAGCGGGTAACGCTATTTCCACCGATTTACCTTTACAGTAGGCATGTTGAGACGAAGGCAGAAGTCTTGTATCGATACTTGCCCTTAAATGGATATCAATTAATCTTTCCAATGTCTTAAGAAGGAATGATGATAGACTTATAGGTCGTAGATTTTAAGGATTGGCTTGGGAGCAATTACCTGCTTTAGGTAAAAAAACAACTTCAACTTCTCTCCGTGCCGAGGGAACATGGACCTGGTAAAGACAGCTGGTAAAAATTGCCTCAAGGATTGGTGCAATTATTTCAAAAGTCTTTTGTAACTCGGCTGGTATTATTCCATCTGGTCCTGCAGATTCAAATGGTTTAAATCTTGTGGATATGTTGTACTTGAACTTGAACGTATATAGTTGTTGCAAGTTTCGGTAAGAGAACTACCAGGAAAGTGAGTGTCGAATAGTAAGTTCAGCGATTCATTACTTGAATTTGTCCAGGAGCCTTGTGCATTTTTCAAGCAGCTTGGCATAGCTGGACTAGTTGAAAGAATTTTCCGTAACATAGAGGCTTCAGTTTTTTTTTTCGTGCCACAGAAGGATCGCCAAGAAGATCGCTTAGATTTCCTTAGTTCCTTCTTGTAGATTCTAAGGGATACTTTGTAAGAGTCCCAGTGAGAGGCTAGTCTTGCGGCTTTGGCCCGGTTAAAAAGTTTCCTGCATTCTTTCCTAAGCGAGTCATGCTCTGAAACCGACCATTGTGGTTTCCTCTTTCCTCTTATGGACAAGCAATTTCTAGCTATCTGTTCGTAGCTGAGGTAAGGTCATTGACTTTGTTGTCAAGTTTATTAGAGTTAGAGGAAAGACTAGATAGTCCAGGTTCTAGTAAACTCTGTAATGAGTTCCTGTATGAAGCTGAGGCCTTTATGGAGTGTTGGAGATTAATATGTACTAACTGTACTACAATTAGGCAGCTCAACCTCCACCACGGTTTTGTTCTGATCCTCTGAGTCTGAAGATGAACCTAAGAGTTCGTCCTCGCTCAGAAAGATCATGTTAAGGTCGTCCTCATTCTCCATTAAGGATGAACTGCCTACTACTTTGTAGAGGGTGAAGTTGCGATTGGAGAGGGCACGGGTGCATAGTCACCCTCTGTTAGGAGAGACGACGTCCAAGGCCCACCAACCGCTAATTCACCTTCGGTTGTTTTTGGAGGCACGCTTTCAACGTTAACCTCATCTTTTTTGTATAGGGGAGCCAAAAGAGGCTATTACATGCACAAAAAGTGACTGTTTGCTGCGCTTCTTGATCCGGAGGTGTGTGTGTGAACCTTACTTGTTCGAAAACGACTGTCACCGTCAATTCGGAGCGTTATGATCATATGATAACCTCCTGTTTTGCCTGCTGTTAAGGACTACGACTTGGAGAATACATGTGTGGTTTCAACATATGACGGTGCCACATTCCACACAACTCCAGCGAATGTGGCTTTAATACAATAGACATTTCCTGGCTGCATGATTTCTCGTCGTGGTGATATCAACTGACCACCAAGATCACTTTTTTTATAGGGCTTCGCAAAATACCGTGTTTAAGTTATGGGTGAGATAAAGGCCCATATGTGTCAAAAAGTATTCAAAAATTACAACAATTCGCGTATTGGTCATTTAAATGATGTTTCGTTCTACCTAAAATGTTTTAGTTATCAAGAAGAGCTTTCAAAGTTCTATTTTACGACTTTATGTAGTGATCTATTAATAATCTCAAATAATCAGCTGTAAAATCTTTGGCATTGAGCAATTTTTGCGATGTTTTAGGTTTTGTGTCTGAGTTTCAACACAGAATGTGTTCCAACAAAGTGGCTACTATTCAAATGAAGCCAAAGGCAATGTCACATTACCAAAAGCAGTGATATCAAAGAATTATTCTAGTTCCTCCGGAAGCATCTAAGAAATAAATTCCACCAGTTTAATTGCTCACAGCTTCGATCAAAGATTCGTGAAAAAACCGTCTGTTATTCTATTCTATGGTCTATTCGTACGACCTAAATCAGCTAGTGGTTGTGAATTTCTGAATCATTATAAGGCAATCTTAAAAGTCCCATTAGCTGTTTTAAGTTGTTGAAACGACATCGAGCCACGAACTTTACCAACAGCAATCGAAGATATTAACATTCTTTGTTATTTGGATGTAAAAAACACCAAAGAGTTTACAACATACATCAGAGAACTCGGCCTTTAGCAGACTTCAACTTGGCGAATTTTGCGTCCGGACTTGGGTTACACCCCAACTGACCCAGGACCTCAAGGGTTTATGAACATAGACAACGCCGGCGTTTGTTCGCTGACTGGGCTTTGAATTGTTTGGAAGAGGACCCCAATTATGGCCGACAATTATCTTTAGTGACAAGGCTCATTTTTGGATGAATGTATGTGTTAATAAGAAGATATGGGACGACACCAGACCACGCGAGGTTCACTAGGTGATAACGCATCCTTAAAAAGTTAACCTTAGGTGCGGATTTTGGGCCGGCGCGCAACGTAATTGGTGCGTACTTTTTAGAAAACGATGTTAGTGAGGCGGTCTCCGTCAACAGCGAGACGATATAATATTATAACTAATTTCTTATGGACCAAATTGAACCATATGGTATGCACCTAGATGACATGTGGTTCCAGCAGGACGGCGCAAACCACATAACATCTACCCGACCCTATTGATAAACCCTATATTTTTATAAACCCCGATCTACTGTTTCCTTTTGAAATGACTTTGAAGGTCGAAGCTATGATTGTGTAAGTAAATTAGTCTTTTTGTAAACCCTCGTATCCCATATTAATTGTCTTTAATTTTGTTGCTCTTAGTTCAAGGTCATATCCAAACTATTGATGCTCTGCCTTAATAATCAAATACAAAATTTGAAAACTCCAGCATACGATTTTCATGCTAAACAATTTCAAAAAGTTTTCATCTGTCAAACTAATGATGGTCAATATATAATTTTCACAAAAGTGTGTTAATGCTTGCAACGATAATTGCTTATAATATTTGTATAAATTATACATGCAAATAAAACCACTTAATAAATTAACCAGGTCATGAACATCATGATGCAGTTGGACTGTTACGAGTATATACTTTAATAAATAAATAAAGTTCAATCATAGCATTGCAGGATGCATTCGACTCCAACGCTTGAACAATGAAATGGTCATCATTGTCGTATAAAATTGGAATTATTTGCAGCAGTCAGAGATCTGGGAACTCTGATTTATTAAAACAAATTTTCTGGGAAAATTAAATCAACATACATACCGTATAAAATATACACTGCATACACACATATATGGTCAGAATGTGGAGCATATAGATGAGGGATCCTCCAGTCGTTTCGTTTTCGCAACATAGTTTATTTTGACAGTGGCAGAGGTTCCCCGATCAAAACAAGTCAAAAAGGGAGCATCATTCCTATTCTGGATCAACAACAATTCTGAAAAATATTAAATAACAATATATACAATATAATATTTTGAAAATTGAGTCCTGTGAAGCACAAGCAATGAGTTCTTGAAAAGAAAGAAATGTTTGTATAAAAGCTGGTTGAAAAATCTTCTTTTAATTCGAGAAGTCAATTCGTTTTTCGTATCTATTTATTTATTCAGCTTAAGACAAGCCATAACTTAACATAACACTAGCTTAACATTTTTTTTTTAAGTTCTTGTTATCAGTTTTCAACATTTATTCATGTGGGCCCTACGGCCCAATAAAAGCATTTTAATGTACAAGAACTAACAATTTTGGTTTTATTAGACTTAAAATTACAAGGGACGAGGAATTCGGACTCAAAAAGGGAAAAAGTAAAGGGTATCTTTCAGATGGGATTTGGAAATGTTAAAATCGAAGACTACCATAGCAGCGTTGCATTGACGAAGAATTCTGGACATTGGTTCAAAGTGCCTGTAATTAGTGCGGTGATGAGGGATATAGAAAAGAGAAACAGATCGCAGATTTCGAGGGTTGGTGTTAAGATGAATATCACTCGGGAGTGCCGGCGAATCTATATTGCCCATTAACAATTTGTGAGCAAATAATATATCAGCGTTTTTTGTCTAATATATAAGGGCTGCAAACCTATCAGTTTTAGTCGATCGGCATAAGGAGGCATGTTGGATGTATCATCCCAGGGGAAGGCAAATCGGACGAAACGTCTTTGAACATTTTCAATTCTGAGTGAATGGTTTTCATAAAAGGGAGACCATACTTGGCATGCATATTCAAGATGAGGACGGACTAGGGCAATGTAAAGCGCTTTAGTTTCATAGGGGTTGGAAAATTCTTTTGACCATCTCTTAATAAAACCGAGAGATCTATTAGACTTTATTAATAATTTGGTCAAAATGGGAATGGTGGAATTCAGGTGTTTGTCATATACCAAGATCTCTAATAGAATTGACTACGTTGACTGCGTCATTAAGGAAGTAGTATACTCTATGAGATGGGATTTGTTTGCGCGAAAAGGTCATTTGTTCACATTTACGTACATTTAACTCTAGGAAATTATGTATGCACCAAACAAAAAACATTAGGATATCTAAGTTTTTTAATTTAAGACAGACATCGTTAACAGATAAGACGAAGAGAGGGAGCCAAGGTGACTACCTTATGGGACTCCTGAAGTTGTATGTATAGGACTGGAGACTGAGTTACGGAAAAGGATTCTTTAAGTTCTATTCTCAAGATAGGAGCTTATAAAGTCTATAAATAAAGATGGAAATCCCAGGGCTCTTAGTTTGAGAAAACACACCTTGGGAAGGAGAGAGTTCAAAGAGTACAGTTAGAGGCTTTGACAGAGAATGCATACATTTTTTTAGAATAACTGATGGGACGCCATGGCATGATGGTTAGTGCGTTGGACTGTCATGCCAGAGGTCTTGGGTTCGATCCCTGCCTATGCCATCCAAAGTCTTTTCACGGGTACTGCCTCTTGCGAGGAATTGACAAATTCTCCAAGAGTAACTATTGTCATGAAAAAGTGCTTTCTCAAAATTAGCCGTTCGGAGTCGGCATATAAACTGTAGGTCCCCTCCATTCCTGACAACATTACTCGCACACAGGAATGGTTGAGAGTTGTAAGTCACTAGGCCTTGGTTCTCAACGGACTGTAGCGCCACCCAATTTATATTTATTTTATAGATGGGACGCCATCAGGACCAGGGCTAAAGTTTTCTTTAAGGCTTACGATTTTGGCAAGTACCATTTCTTCAGTTATTGTAAAAGATGAAAGAGAGGTTTGAGTGCAACCATCTAAAAAACTAAAGTAGTGCGGATCAGGATCATGCAGATGTTCAGTAAACGATTTGCTAAAGTAATTAGATAATAGATTTGATATGGTTGTTGGATGAGAGGAGATTATGTTGGAGAAACTCATTGAAGGTGGAAACGCATCAGATTTTTGTTTGACATTTGCATCAGAAAGAAGATTATTTTCCATTTGGTTAAGGTATTAGCCATAAAGGGATTCCCTTAATTCAGAGAAAGAATTATAGGTAAGGAGATAGTTGTTGTGATCAGTATCAGATTTGGACTGTAAAAAGATCTTCCAAAGCTGGTATTTTTTAGGCTTCGGAGCTCTCTGTTGTACCAAGGGGGAGCAGAGGTAAAATCTTTCAATACAGTATGAGAGAATCAAATAAAACCAATTTGTAAAGGACTCTACTTTTAGGAAGAGGGATCTTAATTCAAAATCGGCTGAGCTATGAAGATTGTTAAGTTTGGAGAAATCAGCCCTACGAAAATAATAACAGTAATTCTCCATTTCAAAAAAGTTTTTTTCAAAATCAATGGGGAAGGAGAGATTAAGGGGAGGATGATAGCGATCCAAGGTTGAGAGAAGGTGAGGGCTCGGGGAGACTACACAGTTATCGCAATAAGATGAGAATATGTGATCGAGGTGTCTCCCCATAAAGTTTGCTACTCCATTAAGTTGAAAAAGACCAAAATCAGACAGACGATCAATAAACAGCGATTTAGATTCAGAAGAGATGTTAGTTGGAAAGAAGGATGTCTGATCATCTGAGGTGAACCAATTGAGATGGGGAAGATTAAAGTCTCCTAGAACGATGATTAAATCATTAGGTTGCACTAGTTCAAGCAGTTAATCAATTGCATTAACAGCGGCTTGGTATGCTTTAATTTGTTGTGCTGGTCGAATATAACAACAAAGGACAAAAAGACAAAACTGTAGGAATGTAACCTTAGCTGATACACCATCAAATTCGATTGAAGTGGGAATAAAAAGCACACCACGACCGTGTATATTACTCGCACATTCCACGACATCCATTCGATAGATGGAATAGTCGTTAGTGAAGAGTTCAGTACTAAGGATATCAGGTGTGAGGCTGGTTTCGGTAAGGACAAAGATGTCATAAGGAAGGTTTCGGGAGTTATTAAAAACGGCAGACGTTTTAGACTTTTACCCTCTTACTTTCTTTCTTTGATAGTAAAGGCTAAGATATTTAGGTTTAATGGTCTTTAGGTTAGGAGCGATAGTATTTCTTCATATCTGCACGGGATTTTTGGACATGAGATAAACGACGCAAAAGTGCTTAGGTCTTCTATCACTTTTTCAGGAGAAATTTCAAGGCCATCATAAAATTTCAAGAATATTTCCATAAGTGCATCATGTGTGGTAGAGGGCCTTCTTACCTTTAAAGCAAACAGAATCTGGTTTGTCGTGCAGGAAAGCTAGGTAAAGACGACATTATTGAAGATTTTATGGTCTCTAAGACGGGACATAACATACCGATCATTAGTATTGGCCTCAGATAAATGTTAAGTTAACTGAACATTTGAAGGGATCATTTGGTTACATAATCCTTGTGGTTATTTTGAAAGTGATGAAAAAAAAGTAGGGTTAATGGTGTGAGAGGGCAAAAACCAAGACCCGGATGAGAAGGGTTAAAAGAAACTCGTTTGGATGGAGGCTTTACAGAGGTAGGAGAAATTTTCCTTTTAAGGGCCGAAAGTTGGTTAGAGAGAAAAAATTTTGGAAAGATTTGTATTTTAAGAGTCCAGTTAGTTTCAATATTTTTTTTGGAATCAGGTTTGGGATTAGGTTTGGATTTGTTAAACTTAATTAAATTATTATTGCTAATCATTCTGGAAAGTCGCATTGGACCAAGTCGTATATATCCACTTTGGTGATGAAACATCCAGTTATATTTAGAGGGAATCAGGAACTTAAATCTTCTTTCAGACAATTAAAGACATTCGCAGATATTGACACAGAATTCTCTTTTAAAATAGGAACGACTCCATGTAGCATCAGCATATCCGGGGCAATTAATCAGCACGAACCATGTTTTATGCTAATCGGCCTCCTTTCTGCTGCAATTTGATCTTTTAACACTTTTTTATATGAGGAACGATATATGTAGTAAACGTGGTATGATGGTAAGTGCGTTAGACTGTCATGCCAGAAGTCTTGGGTTAAATTCCCGACTGTGTCATCCAAATTTTTTTTTCAAGGGTATTGCCTTTTCCGAGGAATTGACAAATCCTGAAAGAGTAATTCTTGTCATGAAAAGTGCCGTCTCAAATTAGCAGTTTAGACTTGGTTTCAAATTGTAGGTCCCCGACAAAATTACTGGCACACATCACTGGTTGAGATTTGTAAGTCACCAGGCCCTTGTGCTAAATGGACTGGTGCTCCACCAGTACCTATATATATAATAACGGTCCGATTTTTCATATAGAACATTTGTTGTCGAAATTGAAGATTTTTATAGAGATGTCTGTGCTTGCGTTTGTACGCGGAGTTTTTTTTCGTAGTCCATAGCTCAAGAACAGATAATAATGCAGAAAGAAACATAGACAAAATTTAATTTTGTTTATTAGGTTAATTTTTTAAAAAAAGCACTTGTATTTTGCCCAATCTTTATAATTCATGTTAATTGAGTTAAAATAAAAACATGAATAATAAAGTTGAACAATTTCCTTTTAAATAATTTTAAAAATCGGATGCTCATAGGAAATCAGCTATGATAAAAGTTAAAGTAAATCTTTAAAAAATTACGGTATACATGAACAGGGCTATTTTCAAAAATACATAATGAAGGAGCTGATTTAAATTTTGTACAGTTTTTAATTGTTTGAGAACAAAAATTACATTTTATAGTACACATGAAGCCCCAGAAATGTTCTCCCATACTCCTTGATCCATTATATTGTAAAGACAACATATCTACACTAATACTACTACATACATCCTTGTTAAAAGTTTTTCATGATTGCACAATTTATAATTATGTAACAAAATTTGTATTCCTCCTCGTTGTTGTAGTTTTTGTAGTTCTTGTCTGGCATAGTCCTGTCATAATACACCAACAGTTTGTTGCAAGTTTTTCCAAGTTAATGACCTGTGACCACATCCTGCTAGACCGACCATCGTCGTTATCGACAGCTACACCCGAAAAATGTTTCAGGCTTTGCTTTATTACCCCAGCACACGAGTAACGACAGAGCTGAGCGCACGAGTTAATCACAGTCTCTCTGTGGGGGGTGCTCCTCTGTCTGGCTATATAATAGCTAAGCTACTAGATAATATAGGAAAAGGAACAACTCTTCGTCTCCATCAGGAACAAATTCATAGTCCTAGCGCACGAAAAAGGTATTTTACCACCCTGTCTATACTTAGGTACAGATAGTTAGGAGCCTACCTACGTCCTGCATATATAAAGTAGATGGTATTATAATGCTTTTATTTTCGCATTAGTATATTCCTGGTCTTAAAGATCCTGAGAATTTGGTTGCGTGCATGCCAAGCCTTTAACCCAAGCCTATCTATACACAGAGTTTGTATGTGAGTGCGAAAAGAGGTGGGAGAGGTGGGTGTTTTCCTGACGTCAATGTTATACTACCGGATTTATGTGCTGTGCGATTGTGTGTATGGTTAACGTGCTTAAGGACGTATTAAGGACATGATTGCCACGTTTAAGATGCCTTTCAAAGGAATACATTTTTTGTTCGTCTTCTGTTTCGTCTGCATATACTGAGTTGACTGAGTTTTGGTGCGGTGCGGTGGTGGTTCTGCTAGGTGGTTATAGGTCTTTCTTTATTGCCTCAATTGACGTTTAATTACATTCCCCAGGGGTAGCCACACTATATACATTTGTATACATACTTCTGTGCCTTATACTTAATTACAAGCAAACATGTAAAGGATTTTCAGGTGAATTTATCATCATGTGGATGCGAAGTTGGTGCTGAAGTGCGTTATTTGAAATTCCTTTTTAGTTAAAGGCTAAAGATTTTGTTCGAGCAGAGCAAACACGAACAGGTACCTATACATTTTTATTAGAAGACCAGAAAACACCAACAACAAAAATAAGAATTTAAGAACAAAATAATTTTTATATTTAATTGATGAGGGACTTTTATTGGTCTTAAAATGTTCATACTTTTAAGTACCTATCTTTTGAAGCTGATGATGAACTCAATGTTTTTCAAGACATAAAAGATAAAATTCTATTGTTAATGCAAATTTGAATCTTTTATATCTTAAATTAATATGAATTCTGTATTAAGAACACATTGGAGTTAGATATTAAATGGAATCCTTTAACCTCCACATTTAAAGAGTCTTCCACTTAACGCTTCTTACCTCAATTAAAAAAGTCGTTTATCTAATTCCTACTTTCTAACGCACCTGTCGGTGTTGCCTAGCCGGGCACAGAGTCTCAAAAACTCTTATACATCATCCTCATTCTACCGTTCTTTTCCAGGTAATTCTTGGTCCCCCGATTTGTCTTTCTTCTTAAGAGATTAGATTCCACTGCATCGATTGACCATTACTTTTTTAAAGCGTGTGTGCAATCAAATGCGTTTTTAGTCCGTTTTAATGTAAAATATTACTGATATTCTTGAATACCTCGCCCCTTTTTTTTGATTGCATATAAACTCTTTAGATCATTAAGAGCATTCTTAAGTATTAGAAACACTAGCACCAGGGCTAGCTCTAAATTGATAGTAATAAAGAGTTTACATAACATGGTTTGAAATACGGTTGGTACAACAACAATTTTCTCTACCTTGAGCACCATTCCAAAATCAAACTTTGTTTTCATCATACTACTACTACTAATTTGTATCAGCTTTACGATTTCCAAATTTGTCTACAGGCAACAGCCCATTATTGTCTGACTCCACTTTTCACTTCAAATACTTCTAACGATATATTTTCTTGTATAACGTCCCTATTTGACTGTTAATAAGTCATCTATGTAATATTTATGAGTTTATCCGAAAAACCCCAACTGCACAAAAGCAAGCCAGATAATCTACATATCAAATTATTCCTCGAAATCTAAGATCGCTATTAAAAGCACTGCTCAAATATAATCCCTTAATGTTGATGTAGGTCTCTTTTTTCCACACTTAAGCAAGAGTTTAACTTTAAACATGCTCAATTTGACTTTCTTCAGCATACTATCCACCTTAGACAAACATACCTCGAAATCACTTATGCAGAGTCTCCGTTGTTGTCACCTTACCTAGTGAAGATATCATTTAATTCAGTCTAAAAGAAGTTGGTTATTATCTCTCGAAAGTGAAGGTCTGCCAACGAGTTCTTTTAAGCGATGATAAATTGACAGCCACACTATATCAGCACAGAAAGTATTGATGTTTTTTAACAAACCATTTACATAAAGTAACCTAGTTTTGAGAATAGTCCATAGGTCTTTAAACAAGGTCTCCTTAACGTTGCCCGAAAAGAAAACCCATTTCGATAAAACAATTTTTGTCTGTTCCATGGTACTTTGTAAGACTTAACAGAAAGCTTTTTAACTCCGTCAGCATCGGACAAACGCCTACGAAGTATAATAAATATTCTCTCCTATGCTGATTAGAGAGTTTGCAACGATAGCTAACCTCGTTACGATGTGGCCTACAGTTAAGTCTGATCAATTCTCATCTTATCTTCAATATGGATCTAATGATATAATTTTTATATTTCGCTGATGAAATAGTTTCTGTCATTGAGTTAAACACACAATTTTAATAAAATTGCATTCCCATTGATAAGCAAGCTTCTTTAATATGCGCATACCTTTAATTCTTATCAGTGACGGATATTTCTTGGTAAAGCGTCCTCTTCAATTGAACCTAATTCAGGGTCAAGCCATCGTCCGCAGCTAACAAGTTTCAATCTTTTAATACCAGCTTTTTTGTTTCAATCACATACTCCATTGTGTTTCTCGGTAGCCTATGTTTTTCCATATCTAGCACTCTCAAAATGTGGTCAGCATTCAGCTTAAGGGTTGAAATAAACAGTGACGGAAGACCTATTTCCAAATATTACATATAATTTGGTGTGTTTATCGGCAAAAGAATATATTTCTTAAAAAAAAGCGTAATAAGCTTTTAACTAGCTCATACTTTTGTAGGTACACTCCAACCTGCACGCGATAAAGCAGGATACCTTGGGCAGAAGCATTAAACACTCTATATTCTAATTCGGTCTCTATTAGATTGTTAAAATAGATTCTTTTCCAATTTACGATGTTCACATAGTAGAAATGTGCATTCAAGAAGACACAAGCGTCCACAGGTTTTTCTCAAAACCCACCTCTGTCTATCAACTCCTACTCTCACCTCCCTGTGGTGAACATCGGGTGCCTAGTACCTCAACTGGAGATTGGGTTCCAACCCAAGTGGAAATTTGTTGGGGGCAGCAAACGAGAGAGGGGAGAGAAGTGCGTTCACTAAGGCACCTCTCCTTATCCAGACGGCAGCGGAGGAATTCCCGAGATGGAATCATTGGTGGATGCTACAGTTCAGATGTGCGCGCACGCCCCCACAGAAGAGAAAGACCATAACATCAAAATTATGTTCTTCGAGCTCTTACACAAAACATATGAGCAGTGTCCTAGCTACGATATTAAAATTGTCCTGGGCTATTTTAATGCCAAGCTAGGAAGGGAAGACATCTTTGGTGGAATAATCGGGAAGAACAGCCTGCACGACAACACTTCCGACAATGGATTCAGGCTCAAAGATTTTGCTGCGGGGCGAGACGTCATGGTAGCTAGTACGTGTTTTCCACACTTTAACATCCACAAAGGAACTTGGACTTCTCCAAATAAATCTACCGTCAATCAGTTTGACCATATTGCGATCGACGCCAGACACGCTTCCAGCATCATGGATGTACGAACTTTCCGAGGAGCTAACATCGACTCGCACCACTACCTAGTTGTAGCCAAGGTAGCACTTTGGATTTCCAGACCCAAGGCAAAACAATGTGGTGCTGGGAGATGGTACAACGTCGAAAGGCTACAATCGCCAGAGATCGCCAAATCCTTTTCCGACCGAGTTACAAGTAACTCTTGGCAACATTGCCTAGATGCAATCAGAGAAGCCGCCTCTGATGTGCTGGGGTTCAAACAGCCACCAAAAAGGAAGCCCTGGTTTGATGAGGAATGTCGGCAGGCAAATGCAGCCAAACAACAGGAACGCAAAGCGGCGTTGCATAAAAGGACGAAAGCTGCTCATGAGCTCTATGAGCAGAAGCGGCGAGAGGAACACCGACTTCTCAGAATAAAAAAGATATGGCATAAGAAGCGTGATGTCGAAGATGTTGAGAGGTTTAAAAGCAGGAATGAAGTTCGAAAGTTTTATGAACATGTGAAACGAAGTTCACAGGTACATAACCCTAGAACCGGAAGCTGCAAAGATGAAAGTGGAAATATCATAGTGGACAATTTGGTTAGGAGCATGCAGCAACTTATCAGTAAGATAAGGTCGGAAGAAAGCATGTCCGATGAATAGAACCTTAGTATTGTTTGCCCGATCCTGAAAAAAGGAGACTCTTTTAACTGCACCAACTATAGAGAAATCGGTCTTATTAGCATCGCCTATAAAATCCTCTCTGCGGTAATATATGAACGTCTAAAGCCCATCGTCAACAACCTGATAGGTCCTTATCAGTGCGGTTTTAGACCAGGAAAGTCCACAGTTGATCAAATATTCACATTACGGCAGATCCTGGAAAAAATCCAAGAGCACCAAAACGACATCCACCATTTTTTCATCGATTTCAAGGCCGCATATGACAGCATCTACAGGGAGGAGTTGTATAGAGCCATGTCTTGTTTTGGCATCGCTGCCAAACTCGTCCATTTGTGCAGGATGACCATGGAGAATTCACGCTGCCACATAAAGGTTGGAAATAACTCAACAGAACCTTTCGATGTCAAAAAAGGTTTTAGACAAGGTGATGCGCTGTCATGTGATTTTTTTAACATCCTACTTGAAAGAATAGTGCAGACCTCACACGTCAACACTAGAGGCACTATCTTTCAAAAGCCTGTCCAATTACTGGCATATGCTGATGACATTGGCATGAGCGGAAGAACTCAGCGTGATGTCAATGGGGCTTTTGTTAGTATTGAAGCAGAGGCGGTAACAATCAGTTTAACGCATGAGGGCAAAACAAAGCTTATGCTGTCGTGAAGAAACGACATACAACACCGACGTCTTGGTCAAAACGTCACCATCGACAGACGTAACTTTGAGGTAGTCAAGGACTTTGTCTATCTAGGCTCCGCTGTCAAGGCAGAAAACAACACAAGCGCTGAGATAAAACGCAGAATAACTCTTGCTAACAGCAGTTTCTTTAAGCTAAGAAAGCAATTGAGTGGTAAAGTCCTCTCTTGTGGGACCAAAGTGTTGCTATATAAGACTCTTAACATACCCTTCCTGCTATACGGTGCAGAAGCAGCGACTATACAAAAGCGGATGAAAGCACCTTGGGTCGGTTCGAGATAAAAGTTCTTTGTGTGATCTACGGTCAAGTATGCATCGAAGGCGAGTGATGGAGAAGATGGATCGACGAACAGATCAATCACCGGAACAATTTTACTACCAAATTTTCGAAAATCAAAATTTAAGAGCTAAATTTCAAAACCTCGAAATTGCAATGAGAATGTTTTTGGTTTTAATAATAACAAATTGCACTATAGAGCTCTCATTTTCAAAAATGAAGAATATAAAAAAATAGGCTTCGAACCACGATCTGACAAAACCTTCAATCGAAGCTTTCTCTCATGAGCATTGAAAGCGATTTACTCCGAGAACTGGATTTCAACGAAATAATTAACGATTTTTCAGCTAAAAAAGTTTGAAAGATTACAGCCTTGTCCATTATAAATGCATGCTGTGGTGTTTTTGTACAGTTTTTCAATAACGCTGTCAAAATTAGTTAACAATCCTAAGTTTAAATAGCGTGGATAGTAAAGCCTTTCTATTGATTTAATCAAAAGCTGCCCACAGTTTTTTTTATTTTATCCTTTAGAATATCCTTTACGAAAACCACTTTGAAATTAGTAAAGCTTGTTTTCATCTTGCACCCGACTGTTCAGTCATTTGTAAAGTACGGTTGTGAATATTTTTAAGGCTGCATTCAAACGATATTCCCCTATAATTTTTAGGGTCTTTTACATCACCCTTCTTGTGGATTGACATTATAAGGGCCCCAAAGAAGTAATCGGGGAACGTTCCAAATTTAAGCATTATAGTAAGTGCTTCTGTTAATTGTATCCTAGACAAAATTGTGCTATTTTTAAAGAACTCAGCTGGTATACCATTTGATCCGGCAGCCTTTCCATCTTTAAGACTTTGTAGAACAAAACTCACTTCATTTGTAATTATACTCTTATCGAGTTTCTCAATCCAAGTGTTTGTGTTGAAAAATTTAAAGGTGAAGCGAAGTGATAACTCAACGCCTGCAATGACACTGCTGCTGCCACTTTTACTTTTAAAAGTTCCATTTTATTTCCTCGTAGCCCAAACTAGGCCGTATCTTTACTTCGACTTACAAAAACCGCTAAATTTTCTTGATTCTTCTCTTTTTTTTCTTACATGTATTCTTATAAAGTTTGTTATTCTCCAAGTAATCGGACTTACACTTGGATTTTCATATCTTCTCAGGAGATTTAGAAAAGCCAATGATCTTTTGCTTTATTGTTAGCATAAAAAGTCAACCAAAGAGCACCACTCTCCTCCAATCAGACCATAGTCAATTACCGAACTTCCCATCTTTAAAACGGCTCCCTGAAATTACGCCATAGGAAATTACGCCAAAAACTGTTTTGGAAAAAAAGCCCAAACAATTTTGGCGTAAAAAAATAGGAAAAAGCGCCCAAAAACAAAAAGTGTGGAAATTACGCCAAACTTTTGGAAAAAGAGCCAAAATACTAAAATGGAAAAAACGCCCTAAAAAATAAGAACTTTTTGGTGTAATTTCCAGATTAGTTTTGGAAATTAAGCCTTTAAAGAATGAACAGAGCTTTTCCTATCTTAATTTCCAAAATTAATTTGGAATTAAAGCCCAAAAAGTCTATGAAAGAATCTGATCTTACGACGTAACATGGAGCGGCGCGGCGCAACCCGCGTGGCAATTTGTCAATTTTTGTATATGTAAACCTGAATTATATCTGCCACATTTTTCCGACAACACGGGCATTGGTCAACGAAGTTCTTTGCTTTTACACACAATCCATCACTTTTTACTTTCATCTTAGCAATACAATTGTTAATATAACAAATGTAAAGAACATCTTCTTTATACACACATTTTTTTTTATAATATATCATAATCAAAACTATCAATTTTGTCCATCGCTTTATCAAAATGCTCTTCAAAATTCGTGAAAAACATGTAAAATACTGTTCTTTGCCGTTATATATTTCTGTATACCATATGAATACATTCGACTAACATGTACTTTTTTGATTTTGAACAACAAACGGTTAATTTTCTGGCTTTTTTTCCTTATTCGATTAGGAAAAAGAGACAAAAAGTTTGTTTTGTGGAGTTTTTTGCTTTAAGATTTGGAAAAAAACTAAAAAGCTTATTTTTGGGCTTTTTTTCCTTTTTTGTTTGGAAAAAAAGTCCAAAATCAAATTTTTGGCGTTTTTTCCAAACAAAAATTGTTTGGCCTTTTTTCATTATTCTAAAAGGAAAAAACGCCAAGACACACAAAACTCTTTAGGTTCTTTTTCCTAGGAAAAAAAGTCAAAAAATTGTATGGAGAATTTTTGGCGTTTTTTCCATTTTATTTTTTTGGCGTAATTTCCTATGGCGTAATTTCAGGGAGCCAACAAACGTGAATTCACCTTTTTATAGCATTCTGTGCTTCCGTTCAATAGACACAAGCAGAACTCATTACAGAGATCAACGACTTGCAATATGGTGCAGAGAGAACTTGAACTTAGATATACCAAAAACGTCCAGGTCTGTTGAAGTCTGCTATCTGTAGGAATCAGAAAACATAAAGTTAAACTCAAATTTTGGAGGACCTTAGCCAACTTGCATTTGGTTCTACAGATGTGTCCCAAAATGAGCCTTTAAAATTGTTTCACAAGGTTAATCGAAAATGTCTGCAGGAAGCCTTTACTCATGAACATAGATATCAAAGTAAGATGTTTTTATTGTCTAAAAACAATTGTTCTTCAAAAGCTATATAAGCACACCAACCTAATCTGCAAGAGACAATCTTCAAAAAGAATACTTACCCAACAAAATAAAATCCTCTTGAATGTTTTACTTATACCTAAATTAAAGATGCTAAAGGACAACAATTCTCATAAACTTTATGTTTTTTCTTGCCAAGTTAAATATCTCACAAAATGGGTGTTTTTTGAATATTTCAAGTCCTTTTTTATTACGACCAGCCCCATTAATTGTATATTTTATTTGCTAATTTCAAAAACCAGATAAGAGAGTGTACCTTCCTGGTATAACCTACTTTGTGCGTTACCAGAAATTACAGAACCACTCCGAAATGATTAGATACCTACATGCAGAGAGAAAGAAGCAGCACCCTCTGGATAAATTAATAAATTTAAGCGCTTGAACCCATAACATGGTGGCAATGAATTAACTTCCTTTAAAGCCTCAATGATGGCAGTGGCAGTGGCGGAGGCGGTGGCAGCGGCCAGAGTCGCGCCGCGGTAGAATATATTTTAATTCGCAATGTGGCGACAAAAACGCCTCCTTTTTCACCCACATTCTCACCTCCCCTTTGTTAAAAAGGAATAAAACCCAGCCTTCACAAAACACACTGAATTTTCAAACCTGAATTTGAATTTCATTCACAACACGAAACAAAACGAGGATATGACGATGACGAGGACGACAACGACGCACGACGAGGATTTCGCGTCATTTGCTTACACATTATATTTGTCCCAGATCGAGAATTACCCGTCCTGAGGCAGCACTCTGGCAGCCGCATAGTGGCTTAGCAGCTGCTTCTCCTCCGTCCCATGTCCCCCGTTCGAGTTCCATCCACACATCCGGCTCCGATATTTACTGCTACATAACCTTTAGCACACATAAGCCCTTGTACCGCATACAGTTATACATGCTTAGCATAACGATAATTAGATACTACACGAGCTTAACAAGGACGAGTCGGTGTTTAATGTTGCTAGTTGCCAGCAGGAGGAGGCTGAACGCCGAACGCTGAAGCTGATATCGTGAAACAGGAACACAACAGTAGACGGGCCACGTTAGGATTACTGTAATTATATTTAAACAACACCAAGGATTCAACTCTATTGAAAACAGTAGGCTGAGAATAGGCCATGGGCTGGCCGAGAGGTGTGTTTCTCTTGCGCCTGAGCCTATGCCTCTATGTACCTGGCCCTGGGTAACCAAGCCAAGTATAGCTGTAGGTACAATAGGACGTTTTTTTTCTATGATTTGCCGCAATTATAATAATTATGAACTAAGAGATTGCAAATTTTCCCAGGATAAGCTCGAGGTCGTGGTGGAGAGCGGGGTGAAGCCGCGCCAGTCAATGGACTTAATGCCACCTAAGAGTCGGACTTTAGGCTGGATAAACACTGGTAGGTAGGTACTTACCTAAGGTTCTATGCAAAGTGCGTAAGTGTTTCGTAATTGTTTTTGGAACTTTATCGCAGGCCGTTTGTGTCATGCCGAGCGAACATTTGTTTTGTGCGTTTACCTCGGCTGATAAGGACACCGATAAGGATATACCCTTCTACCTTACCTTGCCTATACACACGCTTCACCACAACCACCGTCGAGATGTTTGAATTTAACACTCCGCAAGTGTAAAAGCTTACACGGTGTGTCGGTTCGGTTCGGTTGGGTTGGGTTGGGACACCGGAATGTATGTAAGATTGTGTTTTATACGAAGCCGTCCTACCGACGAGCGACTATTCCGATCCGACGATGGTAATTTGTGCCGGTCGCACGCGGTTGGGGGGCTTATTTAAGCGAAGCGTTTGGCACACTCTTTAAAAATTATGCAAATTAAACCCTCTGGAAGAAGTCCTTTAAGGTTGATGTTTATTCTGTGTTCCTTTTCTTTTGGTACCTAACCTACCTATTTTTTTTTTTATTTTGGTTTCTTTTTAAAGAAGTAAAACCAATTTTCTGTAAAGACTTTTAACGAATTCAAAAATACACCGTAGAGAGTTCTAAGGTTATTCATGAAATCGTAAGGAATTATTAAAAGAATGAACTTTTGAATTTGAATAGGTTTTACTCTTAGCTTGGTTTTTGGTATATATCCTCGGTAGGACCAAAGAAGTTTAAATGAAGTAAGAAATTTACTTATAGAATACCAAAAGATCTGGTATGGTAAGGCGTGGCGATGTAGGAAGTAAAAAAGGTCATTATGTTAAGAACTGGGCTTTATGTTATACAAGATATAAAAATTAAATGTATATAAGAAATAGTTTTGCTTAGGTATTTCCTGTTTGGGGCTCCGAAATTATCTTGAAGCTGAAGCGTACATAATCGATTCCCTCATCTTTTTGTTTGACTTTTTCTTATTTTAAAATGCCATCAAAGAAATTTGATATCAACAAAAGAGGGCAAAATTAAGTTCAAATAAATGTGTGCAGATCGAAATATTATGTTCGTATATAGTAAACAGCATAGGTATACATAATGTTAAAAAAATAAAAATGCTCAATGCCAATTATAATACAACAAAATCAAATAATTAAAGGATTTAAGGTTTATTTTTTGTAATAAATATATCATCGAAACAAGTCATCTTTTTTACTTTCTTCAGCTTTGTATTGTTTATTTTGATACTTTGAATAAATGTTAAATCTTATTAATTTATTCTTTATTTATTATGAAGGGTTTTTCAATAAGGGCGGGTAGATTTTGAAATGGAATAAAACAAACTGTGTATGAGGTATTAACAAAATAATGACATGTATGTCATTAACTCTGGATAATGACATCATACAAACGCCAGCCTCGGCTTCTTACGCACAGAGCTTCGAGTAGTGGGAAAAATAAAAATAAAATAGGCTGGGATGCGACCCACACTGATAACTTCCCATCCCGTCTGTCGATTTGTCGTGCTTAAAAGTTTGTCTATATGTACTCGTAAATTTTTTTACTAAATTTGCGTATTTTTTTTTGTAGATTTTATTTTTTATGAAAAACGGACTGTTGGATTTTTATATAAAAATTACTGAATATCGAAAACAATATTTTCTGTGAAATAAAATAAGATTGAAGCCAATATTTTTAATTTTTGGAAAGCTATTTGAGTCGAAAGTAAATTTTTACCAAGTTTAGTATTGTTTTTCTTAGAGTTTAATTTTTTGTGAAAAAAAAACTTTCAATTCGATTTTTTCAAAATTTTATGAAATGTCAAAAACATTATTATTCGTTGCACAAAATTGTTTTGGAGATGAAATCATATTTCAGTCTTAAAATTTTAGAGGTGACAAATTTTTTTTCAGTTATATTGATTTATAAAAAAACCGTTATATTGATTTTTTTTAAATATATCTGTTTGTTATCACATTACAATATATAATATAAAATTTAATTCAAGCCTCTAGCGTTTTTTGTTCGTAAGATATTTAGGGTTAACCAAAATTTTCACCTTTTTCAAACTGCTATGGTAAAAAAATCACCCACGCAATTTTCTTGAGAGCCCTTTCTGCACCTTTCTGCCTAATTATCTGTATAACAAAACTTATTTGAAATCGATATCTCTTCTGATTCTTGAGCTATGGACGACGAAAAAAACGTCGAGAACGTACGGACGTACGAACGTACGTACACATGCACGCACAAACTTACTTACTTAAGGTGGCGCTACAGTCCGGGGCGGACCTGGGCCTCAACCAACAAGCGTCTCCAGCCAGCTCGGTCCTTAGCTAGCTGTCTCCAGTTTCGCACACCAAGTTAATTGAGGTCCTCTCCCACCTGGGTGCGCCACCTGAGTAGCGGTCTTCCTCTACTGCGCTGTCCCTCGGGATTGGATTCGAAGACCTTCCGGGCTGGAGCGTTGATGTCCATCCGCTCTACATGACCTAGCCATCTAAGCCGTTGGACTTTGATTCTGCTAACTAGGCCAGTGTCGCTGTACAGCCCGTACAGTTCGTCGTTATATCTTCTCCTCCATTCTCCATCTATGCGTACGGGACCAAAAATTGCCCGAAGAATTTTTCTCTCGAAGCATCCTAAGACGCTCTCATCTTTCTTTGACAGGGTCCAGGCCTCAGCGCCATAAATGAGAACCGGGATGATGAGTGTCTTATAGATAGTGATTTTACATGTTCGAGAGAGGACTTTACTTCTCAATTGCCTTCTAAGTCCAAAGAAGCAGCGATGTGCAAGTGTTATTCTTCGTTTGATTTCAGCGCTGGTGTCGTTGTCTGCATTAATAGCGGTGCCTAGGTAGACAAAGTCCTTAACTACCTCAAAGTTATAGCTGTCCATGGTGACGTTTTGTCCAAGACGTCGTCGTTCAGTATCCTTTTTGATGACAGCATATACTTGGTCGTGCCCTCATTCAGCACTAAACCCATCTTCTTCGCTTCCGTCACAATGCTCAAAATCGCTCCACTGACATCACGCTTTGATCTTCCAATTATGTCAATATCATCTGCGTATCCGAGTAATTGGATGAATCTTTGGAAGATTGTGCCTCTAGTGTTGACCGTTGAGTTTTGCACAATTCTTTCCAGAACGATGTTGAAGAAGTCGCATGACAGTGCATCGCCTTGTCTAAAACCTTTTTTGACATCAAATGCATCGGTGAGATCTTTTCCGACCTTGATAGAGCAGCGTGCATTCTCCATCGTCATTCTGCACAAACGGATAAGTTTGACAGGGATGCCAAAACTAGACATTGCTCGGTAGAGCTCGTCCCTATAGATGCTGTCATACGCGGCTTTAAAAACGATAAAGAGATGGTGGGTATCGATTTGAAGCTCCTGGGTTTTTACCAAGATCTGCCGCAGTGTGAATATTTGGTCGATAGTGGACTTTCCTGGTCTGAAGCCACACAGGTAAGGACCAATCAGGTTGTTGACGAATGGCTTCAGACGTTCACATAATACGGCAGAGGGGATCTTATACGCAATGTTAAGGAGACTGATGCCTCTGTAGTTGGCGCAGTTAAGAGGGTCTCCTTTCTTATGTATCGGGCACACTATGCTGAGATTCCACTCATGGGGCATGATTTCTTCCGATCATATTTTGCAGATGAGTTGGTGCATGCTTCGTACCAAGTCATCGCCTGCTGCTTTGAAAAGTTCGGAAGCGATGCCTTGCAAATTTCTTCCTTAAACTTGAATATAAACTCTCATATTTAGGCAGTCGCCTATAACAAGCTTAAGTCTTATCTTCAGAGTCCAAAAAAGAGCTTTAAACTGTGACACTCGTCGGTGTCAGGGGGTTTTCCTTAAAAATGCAAAAAAA
The DNA here is from genome assembly GCF_945859685.1 of Eupeodes corollae. NCBI lineage: Eukaryota > Metazoa > Arthropoda > Insecta > Diptera > Syrphidae > Eupeodes > Eupeodes corollae. The sequence goes on along the minus strand of NC_079147.1, from coordinate 11,991,926 downwards.
AAAACATTTATTTAGAGTTTTCAAACTGCGGTTTGTGACCCACTATAATTTTCTTAAATCGTTATCTTTACATTCTTATAAAATCGTTATGAACGTATTTTATTTTTATTTTTCCTATCACTTAACTAACAACTTATTGCAAATACTTCAAAAACTAGATATAAAGACAAAATAACACGATACTTCATAAAATCTTCTAATAAAATGCTTTCAAGCGGTACAGATAATAAGGCCTGTCCCTAAAAAAGGTTAAGGAATAGTTCAGCGTATGCCTTAGCCAATAAGCCATGAATGTCCGAGGTTCTTGAGACCCCAAAAAATCGGTTGTAACTGTGTTCCCCATTGGATAGCAGCAAACTGGAGAATAAGGTCTGTATAAGCCTTGTCGTACACTAAGAAGGAGGAGATGGCCGGCTCGGCGGAATAAATAGGGCTAAGATAATCGTTGCATTGTCCCACGGTGGTAGCTAGCTATATATTTGACTTTGTTAGAAGTTAGAAACAAAATAAATTAGGTGGCGAAACAGTCATTTGAGAAGTAGGTCCTAGGGACTTACAACTCTCAACCATTCCTGTGTGCAAATGTAAAGGACCTACAGTTTAAAGCTTAAACCGAACGGAAAATTTAAGAAATCACTTTTCAGCATGACAGTCCACACTAGTCATTACGCAACGAGTACTACTTAAGCTTTAGAAGAATGTTACCATCCCTAACAGCAATCTAGAGAACTAACGGGTGTCGTAAGCCTGTGTTTAGGGGGGAAAAAGAAGATATTTTGGACCTTAACATTATTATATACATGTCCTTGAGGTACTAACAGTGTTGGGGTCTCCTTCCTTTTATGTTCACAAAACTGATGCTAAAACTGTGAAAAGTCGGAGTTGAAATTTAAACCCGCTATATAAAATATTCTCTGATAGGTTACAGTGAACTGAGAGCGGGTGAATGTAAAAAAACTATGCCATGAAATTTTCAAAGCCTATTGCATCGGCAGGTGTAAAGTTTTATTGACTCAGGTTCGTGGTGGCAGAGGAGAAGTGTAACATTTCGTTACAAAATATGGTATAGACGACAGAAGTAAACCAAACATACATAGCTTCAAAACCCCTATATCATGCCTTTAGGTTTTGTATACCCTTACTTCCAAAAAGTGTTATGTCCTATCAGTTAGTTGCTTTTCAAAACAATCCTTCCCTAATATTCACAATTCCCAGGAATAAACACTATTTTTCTAAACGGATATTTTTCTTAGCCACACATTAAGAATGTGGAAAGCTTTACCGAACTCTATTTTTCCTCTGTTCAAGATATAAAATCTAATACGAGTTTTAACCGGTATCTTCTCTAATAAGGTATAACATAATAAGGTATGATATAAAGCACATTTTCAAGTTAAAAATCATGCAGTTACTTTTAACTTACATGGCTTGCTAAATGTGATTAGTTGTATTGATTTTGTAGATACTATAACATCTCGATCCTACGAGACGAAGGTAGGAAACAATTTTGCTAGTCTCGTTAATAAAGTCCTTGTTATGCGATTAGAGCCCTAAATTTAAGTTTCCTTTTCTTTTTATTAACACTGTTAAATAATGTATCAACAGAAAATTACTTTTAAGTTACCATCAGGCGAAGCGGAGGCGTTACCATCAGATGTAATGAGAAATTACTGCATGTTACAATACTTGACGCGTTGGAGGGTAAACAGTAAGATAATAAATATTTTTACTGGGCATTAGGTACACATACCATCAAAAAAACAACTACCTGGTGTACCTTCATAAACTTTTTGTTGATGCTTTCGGTTGTTTTTTTCCTCTCAAAAAGTTTCTTTGCACTTTTGCTCTAAGCTAGAGTTGGGAAGACAAAATTTATGACCTGAGGCGAATGATGAAGATATATAATAATTGCTTACAACTAGTTTGCTATTTCGTTTTTATGGCTAACAAGAGAATAAAAGCATAAATTCAAGTGTTATGGACAACGACCAGAAGAAAAAAGAAAACAATCCCCTGCGAGGTTCTTGTTGCTTTTATGATAAGTGGCGCCCAACAAAAATGAACACAAAGAAAAATATTAATTATGCCAAGAGTATTTCTCAGCAACAATTTTACTACAAACAAAATTTATTCAAGGGTAGGTAAATATGAGTGTTCCAAAAATTCATAAAAAAAAGTGTGTTAAGCTTCAAAAAAAATATCCAAAACTTTAAGAAGGATCAAGTCGTAAGTTTTATTTAAAATTGATGCTTAAACTTTTCAAACCTCAGACTGCTTTTTTTGCAATACTAATAAAAACACAAAACAAATGATGTAACAAAAGAAAGAAGTTACGAAAACTAAATTACGAAAAATATATTTTTCTCGGTTTAACTGAGCATAAAAAAGTTAAGAGTAAAATTGAGGCCAATAAAAAGACAACACAACCGGAACGTCAAACAGAATGCAGTACGACAACAAAGATCCAACAAAGCGCAAGTATTTTGTCCCTGCTGTGTCCTTTTTATCCAACCGCCAGATCATCATCATCGTCATAATCTTGCTTCTTTACTTAGGTAGAATCGTGCCACGAGGACGATGATGATTATGTTGTTATAAGGACTAAGGAAGGCAATCGACCGCCCAACGCACTACTTACTGCACACCACAGGACACTGCGTTGAACGTACTCACTTCTATACACAGTTACTTGAACGGAAGAATTATCTACTCATTTGGACCAAGTTTCTATTATTTTTAAACAGCGGGTGTCCTTGAGAAGAAAGTAACTATGTCATTGTGTATATAAGTAAAAGAATGAAAGCTAGGTATATCCTCTTCTGATGCTATCATCGCATTGCCCACACTAGGTAATCCCTGTAGAGTCTACCACCACTCATCGTCGGTGGAGGTGGTAGTGGGTACGAGTGACGGCGGCGAGTTGGATCCTTTTCATTGTACGAAGCGCATTTCCTTTTGTATTTCCGCAGGGTGTTGTGTGTTTTTAAGGCAACAGCAGCACATGAAATGTCCTTTTTTGTCGGTTAAACAATGGACAAGCTGTTGGTTTTCCGTTACAGAAGAGTGAAGTACCAATGCATTTTAAATTCAAGATACTTTCAACCCTCAAGTCGAGGCTTATTGTTCTCAGGTATTATCCCGTCTTTAAAGTCCGCTTATGCTTATTTTGTACCTAGGTAAAAACCTTGCCCTTATTAATTAAACATTTAATGCATGCGAGTTTAGAAAACTCTTATATAAGAGTAAGTTAAAGTTTTATGCAATAATTTCTTCCATTATTTTTCCTTACCAAAGTTTTGAGCCTTACTAGACACAAATTTCTTAGTGGAGATCATAATAATAATAATCTTGTATTATCTGCAAGCTTTAAAGGTAGATGTTGAATAAGTAACAACGAACCCTAGAAGAAGATATGGGTGTGTGAATAGAAGTAAAGCAGCATATCAAAAGACATCAACTTTATTAACTTTATTAAGGTGGGTGTTTCTCAAGATAGTCTTCAAATCTTAACTGCTCTTCACCCAGTCAAGGTACATGTTGTAATAAAAGATTTTAGATAGTCATTTGTAGACATTTTTTTTATAATTTACTGTTCCATCATTCCCAAAATTGATTTTTAGATTTTCTCTTAGCTCTTTACAATCCTTGATGGATTCAAAAACAAAAAATATCATCATCATTGTATCATTATTTAAAACAGAAGGCAAATCATTTATACATAAAATAAACAGCAATGGACGAAGGTGACTTCCTTGAGGTACACCAGAATGGACTTTGAATTGACATGAAGGGTTACTCCTCAATGGACGTACGGTCGTTAAGTCCAATTTAACTTAATTTATTAAGAAGAATTTCATGACTTTATTTTTCTAATTTCGCTATGGGCTGATAATTCATCTCCGAATATTTTAGAACCTTTTTATGTACTCGCGTTAGGTATTAATATTTGTACAAATCTGGAACACTTAAAAGAGTCTTTGAAAATAAGAAACAATTTGTTGATATGTTTTTTAAATACAAATTAAAGTTAACCTTGGAATTTCTTACATCAAATAACATATTGGAATGTTAATTAATACTTTTTTTGAATTTTTTTTCGCGCACTAAATGGGTTATAAATACCCTTATAGTTATAACAATTACGAGGATAGGATTAGAAAGGAGAAACCGATGCACATTTTGAATGAATGTCTAAAGAAAGAATCTCTGTACTGTAAACTGATGGGCATTCCTAGCGGTACAGGTGTTACGGTTGAATTGCTTTAGGGGAGGAATGCAACTAGAGCATTGTTTATAAAAAAATAACGATAACACAATGATAGGCAAGGAACCATGCGAAAGTCGCTGTGTTCAAGAGAAACAAATGTCTCGGTGAGAGACCGATCTCTTATCATTCTTAGAGTTCTTTTTTAATTCTATCCAGAAGACTCAGTTACGTTTTTGGGGCTCCAGCCCAAATATGAGTGTTATACTCGAGTTAAGGACAAATAAATGCTTTTTAAATTATAACCAGATCAGAAGGGTTAAAAAACTTCTTGCATTGTCGGAGAAAATACTTAACACTATGCAGAATTTTTGGCGACGTCAAATATGTGATCACTCCACAACAAGTGTCCTGTAATGCACAGAACTAATGCTGATAGTTGTTCAATCTCCTCGATGCAGGTACAACCAATGGATAGTGGATTTGGGGGAGGATTACGCTTTTGTGACTGTAGACAGCATTGAGTTTTCGAAGCATTAAATTCCACACGGTTTTTGAATCCCCATTGAACAATGCTGTCAAGATCAGAATCAACTACGCTGCCGTTGGTAGTCCACATCCGAAGAAAAAGGATGAGAATCTAAAAACGAGTATGAAAAGCAGAGGGTACTGTCACCAGCGTAAAATTTAGTGGGTTAGAAGTTTCAGACAAAAGATCATTTATGAATATAAGGAAGAGAGTCGGAGACAAAACGGGGCACTCGAGCACACCAGCGTTTATTTTGTGGATATCACATTTGAGCCCGTCTATTACTACATTAATTGAACGATCCGAAATGTAATTTCTAACCCAACAAAGAAGAGATTTATCAAAACCAAAAGCATGCATTTTCGATAAGAGAGCTTTATGCCAAACTCTATCAAATGCCTTTGAAATATCAAGTGTAATAATCTTACTTTCTCCAAAACGATGAAAAGATTTGTTCTTCTGTTCGGTGAAATAAATTATGAGATAATCAGTGGAGCTATTGCAACGAAAGCCATACTGTCGGTCATTAAAAAGCTTCCGTTCTTCAAGATATTTCTTAAGCTGATAATTAATCAGCGTTTCCATGACCTTGGACAGAAGGGACGTAAGTAGAATTGGACGATAGTTAGTAAGAGGGGGAGGATGATGCTTTTTTTAGGGACAGGCGGTACAAATGTTTTTTTTTATCCGCTCGAAAACAGACCTTTAGAGTAGGAAAGATGGAAAAGCTTACGCAGTGGTTTTGCCATCGTTGAAGAACACGTCTTCAGAGCAATAGGGGGAATAATATATATGTGCCAGCTGATTTGTGTATGTCAAGGTCTTAAAGTACTCTACAGTACGAGATCGAAAGAAGATTTTTCCCATCTCCCATTGCACTCTCAAGAACAGGAGGACTCCAGACACTCTCTGGTTTGAACAGAGCATCAAATTTATTAGAAGTTGAATTTCTGTCCAGGTTGGGATTTCGATATAGAAAACATGTGTAGATGATGTGCTTATTGATTAATTTTAACTACATGAATTAAAATTTGTGTTAGAGCACAAACCATATTGTGGCTGAAGTTGGCACGCAACATCATTTCTTATATATACGGCTAATCCATGGTGAAAAAGGAACGATGTAAAAATATGCATAAATATAAATATTTTAAATTTTGTTTGAAAAATTATAAACCTCTCACACAAAACAAACTATGAATTCCAAATAAATACTTAAAGTAAATCAATCCTCGAAATTATTTTGTTTGGATGGAAAATGTTTCAAGTCGGTCATCAAAAAAATCCACTTTTACTCAAAATATACAAATGATACCTAATTAGGGGTATGTGTGTAAAATGCACATACACCAAACACAAATCGTATTAGTTTTCATTTTAGAATTCTTGAAACGATCACATTTCGTAATAAAAAAAGGAAAATACTCTTTAAAATTTGTTTACATTTAATTTTCTGACACATTATTATTTTAATAGTCCAGTTCCACTGAAGGCGATCTAAGTGCATGTAGAGTAGAGTCATGGTCATTCGGTGTTTGAGTCCTCGTCGGTGGAGTTCAATTTAATCTCGAAATAAGTTTTTAACTCTCAAATTTAATTGAAATTCTTGTTTTCTTTACAGTTAAGTTTTTATTATTCAATAGTGGTATTCAATTTAGTTGCAATTTTATTAACTTGATTTTTTAAAGTTTAATGAGTAAAAAACGTTTATGTTCAGGCGATAAAAACTATAATTAGGTGTGCAAAATAACTTTCAAAGTTCTAATGAACTCTTAAAACAAATCTCGTAATCATCCGGTGACTTCAAAGAAAATCAATCAAAAAATATGTGTATGAAATAATTTCAATGAGTGTTATATTGTTGGAGTGATATTTTCAAAACAAAGTAATTTCAAAAATAAAAATAAAATTTGAAAAAAGTGAGATAAAAAAAGTGAAGTCTTAAAATAAAGGTCTCGGAGACTAATAATTTTGTAAATAATGCCCAAAATTTCTAGTTTTTGTTTAAGATACTGTGAAAGTTCAAGGTATAAGAAATACAAAAACACAATGTGATACTTTATTTTATTAAAATCCTGTGAATTGAAAGTAATAATTGAGCTTGAAATTTCTGAAACAGTTTAGGCTGAATTTGTATCTTAACATTATAGCTTTCATAAAAATCTTTAATAATAAGTTAATATTAATTTTCTTGTCACAAGACCGCTAATAATTAAACTGGTGAACAAAATTTAATGTTGTTTTCTGTAAAATAGATAAATAGAAGCGTTTTATTTTAACAAATAAGCTGTTGCAACTTTAAATATTATAATACTGGATGAATTCAGAGTTGATTTTAGCATCATTCGTGGGCTTAGAAATAATTTCTGTTCCGCATATGTTCACACTCCAACAAACAGGCCAGCTGTTTTGGCATTAAGTGAAACTCAGAGAGGTGAAGATTCCGATCATTTGGAATTTAATCTAAATGGGTATAGCTTAGTGCCATTATTCTTTTTCCACCACGGATTAGCCGCATATATTATAAATGGTGTTGAGTACCAACTTCAACCACAATATGGTTTGTGCTCTAACACAAACTTTAACTTCATGTGGTTAAAATGTCATCCACGCATGTTTTTTATATCGAAGTCCAAATCTGGACAGAAATTCAACTTTTAACGAATTTGATTCTCTGTCCAACTCCATTCAAAGAATTTTTGCTCATTATCCTCACACTGAAATCGTCATTGCAGGCGATTACAATGTACACAAGTCAATCCACCAACACCCTAGACTTGTTTCTTACTTCTGATCCAAAACCAAACCGTTGTATCATATCTGCATCTCATGTGTAAAAAACCCAGTTAAAGAAAAAACTTTTATGAGAACCGTTTGGCAATATGAGAAAGCCAACTGGGACGGTCTCAGTGAATTCTTCAGGAAATTTAACTGGTCACTATGCTTCCTCGATAGTGACGTAGATTCCAGCGCAGATATGGTTACAAATTTAATTCTTTGTGGAATGAGAAATTTTATCCCGATAGGGTAAAATTAATCAAAGCTAAAGAGAACTCATGGTTTGATTCAAGCTGTAAAGAAGTAATTATGATAAAAAATGTAAGTTTCCGGATTTATAAAGCCAACCCGACTGAAGAAAACCGGAATAATTTCAAACAAGCTAGAAAGACTTGCAACGGCCACATTCGATGAACCAAATTTTTGCATCACAAGAAATTAAAACAAAAAATACTACAATGTCCCAAAGATAGTAACAATTTCTGGTCATTTGTAAAAAATGTAAGAAACACCACGTCATCCACGGATCCAACGCTCGTCCTCAATGACACTCCCTATGTGAGCTCCATCGATAAAGCCAATTTGCTTGCAGCACAGTTTGCTGTTAATTCGACGCTACCGGAGAGAGTCATGACTCCTCCTGCTCTTGAGAGCGTAAACAATTCTATGGGACGATTTTTCTTTCGCACTCATGCAGTTGCAAGAGTACTGAAAAACCTTTCCACCTGTCCTACTCTACAGGTCTCTTTCCGAGCGGATGGAAAACAGTATTTGTACAGCTTACCCTAAAAAAGGCGAATCATCCTCCCCCTCTAGCTATCGTTCAATAAAACTCACGTCCCTTCTTTCCAAGGTCATGGGAACGCTGATAAATTATCCGCTTAAGAAATATCTTGAAGAACGGAGCTTCTTAATGACCCAAAGTATGGCTTTCGTTGCAATAGGTCCACTGGTGATCTCATTGTTTATCTCACCTAACAGTGGAACAAATCCTTATATCGTTTTGGAGAAAGTGCGTGCTTTTGGGAAAGATAAATCCCTTCTTCGTTGGGTTAGAAATTACCTTTCGGACCGTTCAATTCAAATAGTATTGGACGGGTTCAAATAAGATATTCACAAAATAAACGTTGGTGTGCCCCAGGGCTCCGTTTTGTCTCCGACGCTCTTCCTTATTTTTATTTTATCTTTTGTCTGTCACTTCTAATCCACTTAATTGTTTCTCTGATGACAGTACCCTCTGATTTTCATTTTCGTTTTTAGATTCTCATCCTTGTCCTTATGATGTGGAACTTCAACGGCAGCGTATGATAAGCTCATAAAATGGGGAGTCAAAACCTGTGTAGAATTTAATGCTTCGAAAACTCAATCCTGTCTCCTGTCGTTAAAGCGTAACCCACTCCCGATGCCGCTTTCCATGAGCGGCACTTGCATCCAGGAAACTAATCAACTTTCAGTACTCGGTATGAATATCACAGATCACCTGTTATGGAATGATCACATATTCGATATTGTAAAAAATGCTGCTAGGTGCTTAGGATTTCTCCGATGCGATGGTGCAAGAAATTTTTCACCTCTTCTGATCTGGCTGTAATTTACAAAGCCTTCATTTGTCCAAAACTTAAATATAACTCGCATATTTGGGCAGGTGCCCCTAAAACAAGATTAAGTATTTTAGACATAATTCAAAAAAGAGCTTTCAAAATGATAGGCTATAGAACTATAACCGAAGCAATTACGTCACTTTAATACCGCCGCAATGTTTCATGCCTTTCGTTTTTTTATAAATAGTGTTCTATCGAATTAGCCAGTTGCATTCCCCCCTAAAACAATTCAGCCGTAACACTCGTATTTCTAGGAATGCACATCAGTTTAACCTTGAGTTGAATTTCGGACGTACTGTCAAATATAGAGATTCGTTTTTAACAGCGCATCGAGAATGTGGAATGCTTTACTCAGCTCTGTTTTACCTATCATTTTGGTATTCAAAACTTTAAGACCAATGTGCATCGGTATCTCCTCTTTAATCCTTCCCAATTTTTCTAACATTCGCACTGTGTTTAAACTTTAAACATGTTAAGGGTATTAATAACCTCTTGAGTGCCCGTTTATTATAAAAAAAAATGCCAATTCATTTTTTTACGGAAATAAAATTCAATTTGATGATAAAATATTATTTTTATATTCACTGGTTATGTCTAAAAAAAGATGGGCCTCTTAAGATTGTCTAAGATACACATTAAAATCAGAAGAAGTGTTCAGAAAAAAGTTGTAAGGGTATTGAAAGTATTATTATTGTATTTTATAAATTATTAAAACGCGTCTTGCAACCAGTTCTGAGTCTGATTTGTCAAATTGAAAATTTTGACATTTCTCGACGTTTCAAGGTCCCTAGAGTCGAAATAAAAGATTCTTAGAAAGATGTCTTTGCGTGCGTGTGTACGTACGTTCGTACGTCCGTACGTCCGTACGTTCGCGAAGTTTTTTCGTCATCCATATCTCAAGAACCAGAAGCGATGTCGATTTCAAAAAAAATTTGTTATACAGATAATAGGGCAGAAAGATGCAGAAAGGGCTCTCAAGAAAATTGCGTGGGTGGTTTTTGTACCATAGCTGTTTGAAAAAAAAGGTGAAAATTTTGGTTAACCCTAAATATTTTACGAACCAAAAACGCTAGAGACTTTAATTAAACTTTTTATAATATATTAAAACGTGATATCAAAGAAGTATATTTTTTGAAAAAAATCCATTTAAGGGTTTCAACATTCTGAAAAAAGTTGAGAAAATCGAATTGACAGTTTTTTTTTATAAAAAATAAAAATCTAAAAAAAAACATTACTCAAAGTTGGTAAAAATTGAATATCGATTCAAATATCTTTTCAAAAACTTGAAATTTAGAGTTCAAACTTATTTTATCTTATAAGAAATATTGTTTCCAACATTCGATCAAATTTTGAAAATTTTTTACAAAAAATAAAACTCTAAAAATAAACAATACTAAAACTTGGTAAAAATTTACTTTCGACTCAAATAGCTTTTCAAAAATTAAAAATATTGGCTTCAAACTTATTTTATTTCACATAAAATACTGTTTTCGATATTCAGGAATTTTTATATAAAAATCCAGCAATCCGTTTTTTCATAAAAAATAAAATCTACAAAAAAAGTACGCAAATTTGGTAAAAATTGATACGAGTACATATAGACAAACTTTGAAGCAAGACAAATCGACAGACGGGATGTGAAGTTATCAGTGTGGGTCAAATCCCAGCCTCTTTTTTAATTTTTTGACTCCGACTTTTTTATTTTTATATCTGAGCTTTATAACTCATAAAACGTGACTTTTTTTCTGGAGAAATGTCAAAAACATAGATAAGTTACGTTTGTTACGTAAATAATTCAATTTTTTACATAAGTTACATTAGTTACATTAATTACGCGTGACTAATTAAAATTGGTAAAACTCGCGTAACTTACCAACACTGTTCAGGCCGACCTTCATTTACCATAGTCGATTCGTCCAGCACAATAAACGTCGTTTCTGTAAGCACTTTAGTGAGCTTAGTTTTGAGATACTATAAAATGGACGCTCTTGGCTTGGCAAATCTAAAGGCATTTTGAAAGTTCTGTGAGCGGTTTTCCCATTCTGTAGTAATGTTGCAGCAATCCCAGATGATGCTACTGCTAATGCAATTTTTCCTTGAATTCTAAATTTAGCAAGCAAAAGATTGATCGAGAATGTTTTTCCAGTCCCATCAGGTGCATCAAGAAAGAACATTTTACCACAGTTCTGCATTGGTCGAATTATCGTGTTTTATGCAAGTCGCTGTTCGTCGGTTAATTTTTGTTCATTTTCTTGAACCAAAATTAAAAGTTGGTTGGCATCATAACTTGTTTCTGAAAGATAATCCCTGTCCTGAAGAAATTGTCTGTCACGATTTTCAATCCGTTTAGTAGATTCCATATAAAAGTCTGACATCACTTCGCCTGATATGTTTAGAAGTTGATCTTCAACCAATATTTTTTAAGGTTACCAAAGTTACACACAGTTCGCGTAAATGTGATGCAGATTGGGAAAGAGCTGCTTCTGTTATCTTCCCAATGTATTTCATCTTCCAAAGTGCCTGGCAGGCTCTTTTCAAAGTAGGATATTCAACGTCGCCGTTGTACTTCGCTCACCGAATCACCCATGAAACATATTTGCAAAAATTTCGGTTCATCAGGGTTGTTTGGTAAAAGAGACCCAGTAAATGATAGACTTGACCCTGAACTTTAAATGAAGGCATAAAATCTCCATGTCTGATTTCATTGGCACCGAATAACGTAATTTGGAAAGCAGAACACGACTCATATCAAGAAAATGTTTAGAATCCCAATGAGAATAATTCAAAAGGCTTTTTATTGTTTCTGCTAATAAAACTTTTCCTCCTGAATAGCAGAGACCTAGTGGTTTCTTAGGCTATTTGAATGCACGACAAAAATAGCACTTGGTATTCATATTTCCTATCGAAACGTAAGATCAGTGATATTTGAATTTTATATGTATAGCTATCAAATTATTGAGTAACATTATCGGACATAAATAAATGCCTAAAACCCGCTCCGCGATATCCTCTTTCAATTAAAGAAACATGCATGACAATTGGTAAGAAGTTTAAGCCAAACCGTAACAAAGATTTCCTCTTTTACTTGATTTCAGTTTTATATAAATAGATATTCATTATTCAAAAGTCGTATTGCAAAATGATTTCAGTTTTTAAACCAACCTAGTTGTGATTTCTGTGCTATTGAATCATCTCGTTTTATTCCGTCAAGAATTATATCACCATATGCATCAGCATCAATTATTATGTCAATCCCTCCAGGAACATTAAAGGCAGGAGAGAAGATCATAAAATAGTTGCCATTCTAAGAAAATTCCTTTGAAGGTCGGAATTTCTAGCCTCGGCAGCATTGATTCGGGTTTTGCTTCTTTTGGCTTGTTATAATTGTTGCCATTGACTAAATTGGATGCAATTTGGTGAAGGAACCTATTAATGTCCTGTTTTACACCCTTATACTTGTTGTTTGCCACCTACGGTACCTTCGGATCTTTTTCCGATGCATTTGCAATATAGTCTTCATGCAGATCGGTGATGTTTTAAGATTCTGAACAGTAATAATATTTATTTTTAATAATAATAAATTAAGTATTTAAAAACAAAGTATCAAATCTCAACTAGATTTATATACTTTTATACAAATGAGTTGTTATGTTTTGTAGCAGGGAGTCCTTTGGTTAGAACATCAGCAGGTATCTCTTTAGTTTTAAATATTCTACTTTTAATTTATTATTTTCTACAAGATCTCGCATGAAATGATGCCTTATATCGATGTGCTTTGAACGTGCGTGGTAAACGTTGTTTTTAGATATGTTTATTGCACTCTTTTTATCGCATTGCAATAATAGTTCTTGATTCCAATTAATTAGTTCTCGCAATATAGATTGAAGCCAAAACGCTTCTTAAGATGTTGAGGCTAAGGCCACAGTAGGTTGTTTCTTTGCATTCCGCGAAATAAGTCCTCCTTGGTATTTAAAGTGATAACCTGTAGTTGATTTTCTGTCATCTGATTCAATAGCCCAGTCAGCGTCCGTAAATCCTTCTAAACATCCTTCAATGTCTCGAGTGTATTATAGCTTTTAATTTATTGTTCCTTTTATATAACAGAAAAGTCGTTTAACCGCTTTCCAATGAGATTTTGAAAGATTTTTATTAAATCTTGATAAAGCCCCCACTGCAAAGGATAAATCTGGGCTACATATGAAATGCTTCCAATAGCTTCTTGATATGGAACGGTTTTCATGTAATCAGTTTCGTGTTTTCTTTGATGATGTGTTTCTTTTTCCAATTTCTTATTCCAAACTCTGCTAGCTTGTTTGAGACCGTACAGTGATTTCTTGAGCTTACATACTTTATTTTGAACATTATCAAAACCTTCAGGGAGATTCATGTAAATTTCTTCGTTAATTTCACTTTGCAGGAAAGCAGTCACAATATCCATTTGATCGATATCTAAATCATATCGTACAGCCAAACTTAAAAGTACCCTTATGGACGTGTACCTTACGACGGGAGAACATTTTTTGATAATCGATCCCTTGACGTTGCGAATACCCCTTTACGACCAATCTAGCTTAATATCATCTTGGGCATCCAGAAAACTGTTTTCACTTGCCGTTTCGTCTCTTATTTCGATTGGTATTTCGTTGATTAAATTCACTGATGTAATTTTGTCTTCATTTCCCCACTGAATCAACTCCTGTAAAAATATCACAATAAGATGTATCGTTTGTCTCGCCATCTTTTGGAAAAATTTGCTAATGGAAAACTGAGTCTCGACTTATTTTGACTTTTTTTTCTTAACAACATAGAAGCGATATGATTTTGAGTGTGTGCAGTATCCGATAAAAATTACTTCTTTTCCTTTGGCATCGAGTTTCTTCCGCTTTTCTTTTGAGAATAACTGCTTGACAATGAATAGAAGCATGTACTCTGAACCTCCTTGGGTGCCCAACACGCTTGTGCCAAAGTTCAAAGTATGAAGCTACATTTTTTTTAACACATGCACTTTGGTTGGGTGGTCTGTTGAGTTGGAACATATTGTTCACGAAGCTTGCAGTTGCAACAACATTACCCTTTTGGTCTTTCACTAAAAAACAATTCTTGGAAAAAATCATTGAAAAACCCTTCTGAACAATTTTCGAGACCAATAAAAGATTAATGCATAATTCAGGAACATGACTTACTTGCTTACTTACTTAAGGTGGCGCTACAGTCCAGTGTGAACTATGGTCTCACCCAACAAACTTCTCCATCTAGCTCGGTCCCTAGCTAGATGCCACCAGTTTCGCGCTCCAAGTTGGGTGAAGTCACCTTCCACTCGAGCGCGCCACCTGATCCGCGGTCTTCCTCTACTGCGCTGTCCTGTGGGTGTGGATTCGAAGACTTTCCGGACCGGAGCATTGCTTTCCATGCGCTCTACATGACCCAGCCATCTTAGTCGTTGGCCTTTTACCCTTCTGGCTAAGTCTACGTCGCTGCATACGGGACCGTAGATCACACGAAGAACTTTTCTCTTGAGCGACCCAAAGTGCTTTCATCCGCTTTTGTCATAGTCCATGCTTCTGCACCATATAGCAGGACAGGGATGATAAGGGTCTTATATAGCAACACTTTGGTCCCTCGAGAGAGGACTTTACCACTCAATTGCTTTCTTAGTCCAAAGAAACAGCGCTTAGCAAGAGTTATTTTGCGTTTGATCTCAGCGCTAGTGTTGTTTTCTTCGTTTACAGCGGAGCCTAGATAGACGAAGTCTTTGACTACCTCAAAGCCGATGGTGACGTTTTGACCAAGACGTCGGTTGTATGTCATTTCTTGACGACAGCATTTACTTTGTTTTGCCCTCATTAACCGTTAAACCCATTTTGGCCGCCTCTGCCTCAATACTCAAAAAAGCCCCATTGACATCACGCTGAGTTCTTCCGATTATGTCAATGTCATCAGCATATGCCAGTAATTGAACAGACTTTTGAAAGATAAAGCCTCTAGTGTTGATGTTTGAGCTCGGCACTATTCTTTCAAGTACGATGTTAAACAAAAAAAATCACATCGCAGCGCATCACCTTGTCTTAAACCTTTTTTGACATCGAAAGGTTCTGTTAAGTTGTTTCCAACCTTTATGGAGCAGCTGTAGATAAATATAACAAACTTCCTATGGCTTTGCGATAAGGTGTTGATTTTTCCAGTGGCCTGCCATTCACGAGATTTTCTTCATCAGTTATCATACCACGTTCCATTGGAGTAGAAGCAGAATTAGAAAAAAATTAATTTGAATCGTTGTAAAATTTTCTCAATATATTTTGGTTGATTAACGAAAATACCATTTGGTCTGTCTTGTATTTGCATACTCAAATATAATAATCGACCATCACGAGCAGCATCAAATGTTACTTCAAATTTGCAATTCAATCTTTTGAGAACTTTTGTCATGTCTTCATTATTTTTACCAGAAATCAATCCATCGTCCACAAATAACGCGAAAATCATGCTTCTATCTTGATTGTAGTAAATACACAGATCATTATCGTTTTTTTCAAGTCCAAGTGTTTTTAAAAACTTCATTATTTTTTCATTCTAGTTTTTAGGAGCTTGCTTTAAGGCATACAGGCTTTTGTTTAACTGGCATACGTCACTGGTAGCATCATGAAAGCCTTCGGATTGATACATAAATATTTCCTCTTGCAGATCACCATACAAAAAGGCCGTATAAACGTCAAAAGTCATCAATTTCATGTTGCTGGATGCAGCGAAACTTAAAATTAGTCGAATGGAAACATAGCGAAACACTGGACTAAATGTGTCATTATAGTCTAATCCAAAGACATGTTAAAGGCTTGATGTAATCTGGTGCTTTTACCAAATCCCAAGTCTTCATTTTGGTAAGAGATTCAAATTCTTTATTTATAGCTTTT